>NC_092276.1:9208022-9293022 GCF_036320965.1 Panulirus ornatus
GAATTTCGAAAAGGAAGTGTGAAAGACCTGTTTTTTTGAATCACAGAGTACCACATTACCATTACAAGAGGGGGATAGGTGCCAAAGACAGTATCAAAGTTAGACTTGGAGGGGCTATCATACCACACGTCATATCCAATCCTCATCTGTGTACCCCTTCTTCATCATACCCAAACCCTCTTCTGTACTCGATATGTTTATATACCAGGCAGGTGCTCATCACCTGTTTGCGTAATGATGCAAAAGATGGCTTCAGGGGTCAGGTGAGGTATGTTTCTGAACATATTCGAACATATTTTCGATGCTGCCATATAATGTAACCTTTGGGAAATATCTGACGAGGAAAACTTAGGATAGTGATGATACATGATATCAGCTTTGGGTTTAGAAAGGAGATGATGATGATGATGTTGCTGGTGCTGCTGCGCCGCTCGTGAGCGATGAGAGAGAGAGAGAGAGAGAGAGAGAGAGAGAGAGAGAGAGAGAGAGAGAGAGAGAGAGTCAAACTACCCGTCGAAGATTATCGTAAGTCAAGAGGCCATCTCGATGGACTGTTCAGTACAAACAGTCCCGTTATGTTGTGGACTGGAGTAAGGAGGGATGGAAGGAGGGAGGGAAGGAGGAGGAGGGATGGAGGGAGGAGGGAGTAAGAAGGGATGGAAGGAGGGAGGGAAGGAGGAGGAGGGATGGAGGTAGGAGGGAGTAAAGAGGGATGGAAGGAGGATGGAGGGAAGGAGGAGGGAGGATCTGGGGTGGAAAGTCGAGTGTTGTCCCCAGTTTTAAGAACTGGTCTCTCCAGCGTCGTCTGCGGTGGTGGCGCCCTCTCTCCCTCCCAATATTGGCTCCAGCTGTCGCTTATAGCTGACACCGACGCAGTGTGTGGGGGTGGGTCATTAATTGTCCAACGTTCCCGCCCCTGAACAAACTCTCTCTCTCTCTCTCTCTCTCTCTCTCTCTCTCTCTCTCTCTCTCTCTCTCTCTCTGCCTCCTCTTCCGTCCACGTAACGCGACGTTCTACGTCTGCTTGTGCAACACCGTGGCTACGTTACGTCTCGAGGTCGGTGGCTGGTCTGCGTACAACCCACGACTCCACGCGATGCTTTGTGATGTCTGGTCCTTTTTTTGATCCTCGATCCGTTGGGTGTCTATCATCCGTGTTTCTTTACTGCTGTGGTGTGGTAGAAACTGAGACTCAGAAATGAAACATCACACGCATAACTCGACCACAAACTATACGAATGACAGGAAGAAGCGTGAAGACTTTTATATTTTTCTCCTTCTTCTTCTGATGAAGTGGTTGAAAAAGACGATCAATTTTTCTATACCAGTGGCGGCGGTGGTGTTATTGTCCTACTTGGCAATGACACCTGTCTACCATTCGTGACTGTGGAGGGAGGTGAATCCCTCACACTCTTATAGCGTTACACCCGACCACACCAATGATCCCATTCCCTGACTGCAGCGACAAGGGTGACCTCATCTGACACGTCTTCTTCCTCCTCCTCCTCTCTCTCTCTCTCTCTCTCTCTCTCTCTCTCTCTCTCTCTCTCTCTCCTCCCCAAGGGAGGGAAGAGTGGTAATGAGCTCGGTGGTGAGCCAAGCCTCATTGTCTCAAAAAAAAATACTTCCGTTATGATATTCTCACTCTGGGAGCACCTAAGGGCCTCGCCTCCGTCAGTAGCAACGGCACACCGTGTTGACTCAAACTGGTTCTACCTCCAGCAGAAGCTTCGTGTGTGATGTTAATACAACGCCCGTTTTCTACTACAGTTCCCACGGGATCTCGACTATCACCTCACTCTCTTCTTCGCAACCACCGCTTCCCATCTGCTGGACTGACTGACTTGGGATTTCGGTATCTCTTCTATCCCTTTCTTGCTAAACCTTGGACGGGAAACTTTGACACTCCACATCTCCCGTGAGCTACACTGTGAAACCCATGCAACGACCACCACTCCCACTGGGACACCGAACCTCACCTTTTGCATCTATACCAGCCCTGTGGGACTCCTGGTGAGCCTTCGCTCATCATCTCGTCTTACTCGTCTCACCTCACCTTAGTCTTGCTTCTTCAGTAGTATACTGTCCAGGGCTACATCACCTCAGTTAAACACAACCCAAGTGAAACACTGTTGCTATATTGTTCATCGCGTATTCATACGAATCTACGTCTTCACTAGTGATAAAGAGAGCACTAGACCCCTAAGTGTTTTACACTTATGGAATAAATGTGAATAAAGGCAAAAATCTGATGGCCAAAGTGGAGGGAAAAAATTGGTCCGTGAACTATAATAACAAGTGATTATATTAAAGTATACCGATATATCTTTGTAGTGTCCTGTAGAGGAAGCTCAATCTCTGTGTGTGTATATATATGTATACATTGAGATGTATAGGTATGTATATTTGCGTGTGTGGACGTGTATGTATATACATGTGTATGTGGGTGGGTTGGGCCATTCTTTGGTCTGTTTCCTTGCGCTACCTCGCTAATGCGGGACACAGCGACAAAGCAAAATAAATAAATAAGTAAATAAATTATATATATATATATATATATATATATATATATATATATATATATATATATATATATATATATATATATATATATAATTTCGCCAATACTTGCCCAGGATCGAACCTGGTACCACATGATTGGTAACCTAGTGGTGAAATAGTTTCCATGGAAGCCACATGCAATAACATGCTGTTAATGTGAATATCCGGATATTCTTAAGTCTATTGATACTCTCCAAATACATCTTTATATCTTGAGGGATCCAAATACACTCTAGTTATTTCCATATACCCAAGATTTTAAGCGCAATATCATTCTCTGGACACACTCCTCTGATCTGTGAACCAGTGCACTATATTGTCCTTAAGGCTCCCCGCTCCCCTAGTGTCTACATACACTATAGCACTTCAATTTTCAGATATGCTTAAAGGTGTATCGGAATATAATGATGTCCGGACATACCCAATATATATCCGAACACACACTAATTTCTACCGGACATATCTGTGCATGGATGCACCCATGCTAATCGGATACATTTAAACTATCCGGGTTTAGGAAAAACTCACACCATCACTTTTTTGTACGATACGCTCTGGTTAACAGGTCCCTTTTTTTAATCGGAGGGTAAACCAGACCTGGCCTAAATATTGACATGACGAAGTACAGGCGAGAGTCAAGGGTGGGTGGGTATTAACTGATGAACGCCAACACGGAAAGGTAATGAGTGTTTCCTTAAACAATTAACAAGCCGGGTTACGTCACCAGGTCATAATTACCAAGACTGTTATCATTAGATATGAATATCATTTGATGCCATAGATAGGAGAGGAAGGAAAGATGTAGATACAGTGTATGGGGATAAAGGCTGTGTCATTTCTTTTTTTTCCCTGATTAGCCAGTATTGAGCTAATGAAAATGATCAGAAATGATCTAGGATTCCGTTGCTGCAATTTCCTTAAATGAAAACGTACACACACACACACACACACACACACACACACACACACACACACACACACACACATACATACACACACACACACACACACACACACACACACACACACACACACACACATGGGCCTCCGTGGTGTAATGTTTAACGTTACTGACCATAAGTCATCAGGGGACAACCTGGGCCTGGGCTCGCATGGGTTCGAATCCTGGGCGCGGCAATCTGCACACAGCCAACCCAGATGTTCATCCTCACCTTTCGGCTGGTCGATGAATAGGTACCTGGCTTAGCCTGGGATGTGTGCGTGTGTGTGTGTGTGTGTGTGTTTGTGTGTGTATGTGTGTGTGTGTGTGTGTGTGTGTGTGTGTGTGTGTGTGTGTGTACACAGGTAGGATTAGAGACATGGTACACATAAACAAAGCTCAGAGACTGGGCAACTCGAATGTAAAACTCTTTTCCCACAGCACGAAAATGACAGCCACACACAATATCATGAACATGCCTTGAATGTCAAATGCCTATCGACTCACCCAGGCAAAATACGGAAAAGAAAGAGATAAAAAAGATCTGTGAGTATAATTCAAAATCAGTCAGTCATTCCCTCTGGTCTCCTTCGAGGGATAGAACTTAACACCTTTTGAATGCAAGGAGGTTGGCGGGGCACACACAGACAGACAGAAGGCCGTAATGAGGACCGTAGTTAAGATAAGAGAGGAGATCATCGCCGCAGTACCAACTGTAGTGAAGATAGGCGAGGAGGCCATTGTCGCAGTGAGGACTGTAGTGAAGATAGGCGAGGAGGCCATTGTCGCAGTGAGGACTGTAGTGAAGATAGGCGAGGAGGCCATTGTCGCAGTGAAGACTGTAGTGAAGATAAAAAAGAGACATCAAGACGCTACTCAGAGAGGAGGTGGTGTGTGAGGGATTGGACAATCGAGATTAAGTTTCCCTCTTGCTCAGTAAGTCAGCAGTGGGGGTGAATTGATCAGCTGGGGCACCACTAATGCCTTAATAGATTGGAATATCCGTTCTCGTTTTGGATCATCTTGGGATCAGTCTTACCCATGTTTAAAGTAAATGAAAGTAAACAATTTCTTATTCCTTATGCAAGAATATTTTCTTATTTCCCTGAATACTATGGCTTTCCTAAACCAATAAGAGTCGAAGGATATGTTCATGATATGGCTAAACCATCACCAGAAGAACAGAATACTCATTGCATTGTTAAACCTTCACCAGGAGAACAAAACACTCATCACATTCTTAAACCATCACTAGAACAAAATACTTATCACACATTGTTAAACCATCACCAGGAGAACAGAATACTCATTCCATGGTTAAACTATCATCAAGAGAATAGAATACCTATCCCAAAGTTAAACCATCACCTAAACCCTACTAATGTACTTAAACCCACCTTAGAATTAGGGATGCAAATTTTGTGCCGTTCCTTGACACTGAGGAGGAGAGTTTTGGGGGCAAAAGAGTTCAGGGGTAATCTCTTAAAGAGGATCCTCCGTGGTCGCTGTAAGGCCAAGAGCAGATCACCTGAGGAAGGGCTGCTCTCTCTCTCTCTCTCTCTCTCTCTCTCTCTCTCTCTCTCTCTCTCTCTCTCTCTCTCGGCAGGGAGACGGATAGAAGGGGTTGTTGGGTCTTGTTGCAGGTCCCCTTCTTCCAGTCTGTTGTGATCCTCAGGTCCTAGTCATCCTTCAAGACTCGTCCTCGAAAATGTAACATGCCTACCACCACACAGTACCTACTCATTCATTGCACGTCCTCCTCCACCAATGCCTACTTGCACCATACCAGGTACGCACCACCTGTCCACCATAGTCGCCACGCTATCCATGCTCACGACACCAGCTAACCACTGCTCACCACACTAGCTAACCACTGCCCACCATACTAGCTAACCACTGCCCACCACGCCGGCTAACCACTGGTCACCACACAAGCTAATCACTGCTCACCACGCCAGCTAACCACTGCTCACCACACCAGCTATTCACTGCTCACCACACCAGCTAATCACTGCTTACCACACCAGCTAACCACTGCCCACCACCTACCTAACCACTGTTCACCACGTCAGCCACATACGATCCAAGCCATTCACCATTCAACTAACCAGTAGACACCCATCACACAAGCTATAGCCACCACTCATCACCCACCGTACCAGCCATCCACAACCTATCCACACCACCTAACCACGACTACGTTCCAAACCAGTAACACGACGTACTAAACCACTAGGCACCACCATCTGTCTGTCCTCCACATTATCACTGTGGTTGTGAGCGTCCTTTCTTGGTACAATATTAGCGAAGTAAAGGAGCTTATATCCTCAGTTCAATAAACCTGTTTATCAAATATTCAGTACACACAAAGAGACGTACAAGCTTGAACAACCAGAGGATATAACATTAAATTAGGCAGAAACCTTGTTAAAACAGAAGTACCATCACAGTGGTGGCTGAAGACATAGCATTGAATTAAGCAAGATACTTGTTAAAACAGAAGAAGGACTTTTTCAGTGGTGACCGAAGACATAACATCGAATTAAGCAAGACACTTGTTAAAACAAGAGAATTACTTCTTCAGTGGTGGCCGAAGACATAGCATTAAATGAAGGAAGACGCTTGTTAAAACAGAAGAAGTACTTTTTCACTGGTGACCTAAGACATAATATGGAATTAAGCAAGACACTTGTTAAAACAGAAGAAGTACTTTTTCAGTGGTGGCCGAAGGCATAACATGGAATTAAGCGAGACACTTTATTAGAACAGAGGAATTATCATCTCAGTGGTGGACGAATGGAAGATAAAACATAGAGGAATTAGTCAAGGCAGAGAACATACAGCAGTCTAAAAAGGGTTGTACGATGCTAGAAAACGTCCAAGAGATGGGTTCCTGAGAGTCCATGGCTGGGTAGGATTGTCAAGTCGGAGGATTGGCTGTGGATCGGAGGGATGGTGGTTTCGATGCACTACACATGACAGCTAGAGAAATGATGTGAAGAGGTGAGGCCATACGCTACCTCGCTTCGAGGAAAACAGCGATTGATATATATATATATATATATATATATATATATATATATATATATATATATATATATATATATATATATATATATATATTTTTTTTTTTTTTTATACTTTGTCACTGTCTCTCGCGTTTGCGAGGTAGCGCAAGGAAACAGACGAAAGAAATGGCCCAACACCCCCCATACACATGTATATACATACGTCCACACACGCAAATATACATACCTACACAGCTTTCCATGGTTTACCCCAGACGCTTCACATGCCTTGATTCCATCCACTGACAGCACGTCAACCCCGGTATACCACATCGCTCCAATTCACTCTATTCCTTGCCCTCCTTTCACCCTCCTGCATGTTCAGGCCCCGATCACACAAAATCTTTTTCACTCCATCTTTCCACCTCCAATTTGGTCTCCCTCTTCTCCTTGCTCCCTCCACCTCCGACACATATATCCTCTTGGTCAATCTTTCCTCACTCATCCTCTCCATGTGCCCAAACCACTTCAAAACACCCTCTTCTGCTCTCTCAACCACGCTCTTTTTATTTCCACACATCTCTCTTACCCTTACGTTACTCACTCGATCAAACCACCTCACACCACACATTGTCCTCAAACATCTCATTTCCAGCACATCCATCCTCCTGCGCACAACTCTATCCATAGCCCACGCCTCGCAACCATACAACATTGTTGGAACCACTATTCCTTCAAACATACCCATTTTTGCTTTCCGAGATAATGTTCTCGACTTCCACACATTCTTCAAGGCCCCCAGAATTTTCGCCCCCTCCCCCACCCTATGATCCACTTCCGGTTCCATGGTTCCATCCGCTGCCAGATCCACTCCCAGATATCTAAAACACTTCACTTCCTCCAGTTTTTCTCCATTCAAACTCACCTCTCAATTGACTTGACCCTCAACCCTACTGTACCTAATAACCTTGCTCTTATTCACATTTACTCTTAACTTTCTTCTTCCACACACTTTACCAAACTCAGTCACCAGCTTCTGCAGTTTCTCACATGAATCAGCCACCAGCGCTGTATCATCAGCGAACAACAACTGACTCACTTCCCAAGCTCTCTCATCCCCAACAGACTTCATACTTGCCCCTCTTTCCAAAACTCTTGCATTTACCTCCCTAACAACCCCATCCATAAACAAATTAAACAACCATGGAGACATCACACACCCCTGCCGCAAACCTACATTCACTGAGAACCAATCACTTTCCTCTCTTCCTACACGTACACATGCCTTACATCCTCGATAAAAACTTTTCACTGCTTCTAACAACTTTCCTCCCACACCATATATTCTTAATACCTTCCACAGAGCATCTCTATCAACTCTATCATATGCCTTCTCCAGATCCATAAATGCTACATACAAATCCATTTGCTTTTCTAAGTATTTCTCACATACATTCTTCAAAGCAAACACCTGATCCACACATCCTCTACCACTTCTGAAACCACACTGCTCTTCCCCAATCTGATGCTCTGTACATGCCTTCACCCTCTCAATCAGTACCCTCCCATATAATTTACCAGGAATCCTCAACAAACTTATACCTCTGTAATTTGAGCACTCACTCTTATCCCCTTTGCCTTTGTACAATGGCACTATGCACGCATTCCGCCAATCCTCAGGCACCTCACCATGAGTCATACATACATTAAATAACCTTACCAACCAGTCAACAATACAGTCACCCCCTTTTTTAATAAATTCCACTGCAATACCATCCAAACCTGCTGCCTTGCCGGCTTTCATCTTCCGCAAAGCTTTCACTACCTCTTCTCTGTTTACCAAATCATTTTCCCTAACCCTCTCACTTTGCACACCACCTCGACCAAAACACCCTATATCTGCCACTCTATCATCAAACACATTCAGCAAACCTTCAAAATACTCACTCCATCTCCTTCTCACATCACCACTACTTGTTATCACCTCCCCATTTGCGCCCTTCACTGAAGTTCCCATTTGCTCCCTTGTCTTACGCACTTTATATATATATATATATATATATATATATATATATATACTTTCTTTTTTTTTTTCTTTTTTTTGCTTTGTCGCTGTCTCCCGCGTTACGAGGTAGCGCAAGGAAACAGACGAAACAATGGCCCAATCCACCCACATACACATGTATATACATACACGTCCACACACGCAAATATACATACCTATACATCTCAATGTACACATATATATACGCACACAGACATATACATATATACACATGTACATAATTCATACTGTCTGCCTTTATCTATTCCCATCGCCAGCTCGCCACACATGGAATAACAACCCCCTCCCCCTTCATGTGTGCGAGGTATATATATATATATATATATATATATATATATATATATATATATATATATATATATATATATATATATATATAACCATTATTACACACACAAATATTTATTTCCCTCCTCGTACTGTATGAATAGATACAAATAGGTAAATACAAATAGTTGATTACACACGTATCTTAAGCAAGAAATATACACTCCCAGTATACAACAGTTTCCTATTTCACTACGTTGATCAAGCTGGTCTTCATTTTCTTTGTCGTGGGAAGGGTCCTGCGTAGGCATGACTAGTTTATTTCCCCTAACCTACCCTTAACTCGTGCATCCCTTTTACCAAGCACTTTGCCGACTTTGTCTTTGGTTATGAATAGTGAAAAGACGTATATCCCATATGTACTCCCAGTTTTGTCTATGGGTACCAGACTGCATTTATAGCTATGGGACCCTGGTCTCTCTATTTGGGTTTGAGGGAGATGTAGATGTAACAACATTATCGACATTAAACACAGTGATTTTGCTGCAGTTAGTCCAATACTTGCCTGCAGCCATCACCTCTTCTCATATTTTCTTAAAGTTGGAGGTTCCAGTCAAGGACAAAAGTCCATATGGAGGCCAAGTCTTAAATGAAATATAGAGGATTGTGAAAGGGCATAAAAAATGGAGAGGCAAAGGAAAGTATTCACGAATTTTGGAGGAAAGTGAAACACCTGTCTTTTGAAATGCACCAGGTCGTAGTTACTGGGAAAGATATGAGAAGGTAAAGAGCTCCAAAGCTAAGAGGTGTAGGGAAAGAAACAGATGTCAGAAGAACACTTTGGTAGCTTAAGAAAGACACTTGACCAAATCTTTGCTAGTACCTGGGCTGAACCCCTGAGGGACCTGTTGCCCCTCTATGTAATCTTCCGCTTCTCCAAACCGCGCCTCCAAGAGCCCTTCAACAAAACCACCTCCCGAATTCTTCAACTCCTTAGACCTCTCCCTTCACTCGAGGATGTGGAGAGTTTTTCGTGGCTTAATCTCCAGCCACCACCAGCCACCATCAGCCACCACAACACCATTTAGCGTGGTATCATCTTGTCCACAACCCACACACACACACACACACACACAAGTTTGCTAATAAAAGCCCACTGAACTCACAGTCACACGCGGGCTGACCTGTGCCTCTAGAAAACACACCACCTGACCTGTGCCAGTAATGGCATACCTGAGAACACACACACACACACACACACACACAAGACCTGTGCCAGCAATGGTACACCAGAGAACAAGCTGTTAATGGTACGACCATTGAGCACGATGGTACGACCCTTGAGACACGATGGTGCGACCCTTGAGCACGATGGTACGACCCTTGAGCACGATGATACGACCCTTGAGCACGATGGTACGACCCTTGAGCACGATGGTACGACCCTTGAACACGATGGTACGACCCTTGAGTACGATGGTACGACCCTTGTTCACGACGGTACGACCCTTGAGCACGATGGTATGATCCTTGAGCACGATGGTACGATCCTTGAGCACGATGATACGACCCTTGAGACACGATAGTACGAGCCTTGAGCACGACGGTACGACCCTTGAATGGGACGGTACGACTCGGGCAAGACGATACGACCCTTGAGTATAGGACATTTATAACATCACCTTCAGGGGTAGTAAGTACGCTTCAGCTATGACATCAACCACTGGGACAGTATGTACAGTACCACAGTTACAACATCAACCACAGGGGAAGTAGGTACAGTGCCACAGCTATAATATCAACCACAAGGGTAGTAGGTACAGTACCACAGCTATGACATTAACCACAGGGCTAGTAGGCACAGTACCACAGCTATAGTATCAACCACTGGGGCAGTAGGTACAGTACCACAGCTATAGTATCAACCACAGGGCTAGTATGTACAGTACCACAGCTCCATCAACCACAGGGGCAGTATGTACAGTACCGCAGCTACAGTATCAACCACAAGGGTAGTAGGTACAGTACAACAGCTACGACATTAACCACAGGGCTAGTAGGTACAGTACCACAGCTACATCAACCACAGGGGCAGTATGTACAGTACCGCAGCTACAGTATCAACCACAAGGGTAGTAGGTACAGTATCACAGCTATAACATTAACCACAGGACTAGTAGGTACAGTACCACAGCTATAGTATCAACCACAGGGGCACTAGGTACAGTACCACAGCTATAGTATCAACCACAGGGGTAGTATGCACAGCAACACACAGCACCAACTTCAGGGGTAATACGAGCATTGTCGAAGCTACGACATCAACCACAGCAGTAGCATGTACAATACTCCTCCTAAACCACCAATCCCTGGGTGTACTCTTTTGCAGCACTGTAACTACAGCCTAACTTTAACATGGGCGGGATTGTAACAACACAGTCAAGCCTTAGGTTGTGGTGCACTGTGTTCGAAGGCCAGGTCCAAGCGAGTGTATCATAGTTTGGAAGCGATTACTCCAGCTGCAAGAGGTATTGCGAGAGAAGCAGTGTCTAACTTCTTGCAATTTTAAATGGGTTCTTAACAGCTCTTGCAGGAACCAGGGTCTAACCTCGTGCTTCAGTTTAGCTTCTGAATGTCCTGAATTACAGCGTAAGCGAGAGAGGTGTGTGTGTGTGTATATGGACGGACCTTGCTGCTGAAAGAGATGCATAATAGTGTGTCTACAGCTCTGGCTAAGGAAATTTTTCAAAAGCCATCATCCTGGCCCAGGGGTGTATGTAGAGTGAGGTGTCTATACTTGTGCCCCAAGAGAGGCGTCTGCTTCCTCGTTCAAGTCCACGATTTGCAAGTAACACGATAATGCTTTCAGCAGCAATCCTCACTTCGCTAATGGCTGGGTATGAAAGGACACACACACACACACACACACACACACACACACATACATAGGTGTTGGATTATAGCGATTCGAATCACCAGATGAAGTCAATGTTGATTAACGATCCAATAGCAAGAGCAGAATTTATGATCTCATCCATATGAATGTCTCCGAAGGGGTTTCTTCCATCCCCTTTCTCATTGATCTTTGGAAATTCCTTGGTTTATACAACAGGTTTTGTACGAATTCGCAAAGGGTATTGTATTGTACGGCATAACATAGATCTTTGTATGATAATGCCTCATTTGTATAGAATAAGACTAAAGTGAAAAAAAAAAGGTTCTAGCAAAGGACATCGCTGCTTATTTCATCGAAGACCAAATGAACAACAACAACAAGAACAAGAACAAGAACAACAACAGCAAGTACAACAACAACAACAAGAACAAACAAAAACAAAAACCGACAGACATTAATCTTTGTTTCTCGGGGTCTGTGTATGGAGAGTTTCAGCTTAGATGTACGACTCTGGCAAACGCTCTACGTAAGAATAACACCGACGATTGATATAGCTGTGTAAGTTTAAAAGTCTTCGTTGGCAAGAAAGTGGCTCTGGGGCTAACAGAGTGCTGTAGAGGCATAATAAAGTGCTGTGAATGCCCCAGGAGGTCATAACTTGGAAGGGAAGATAACTGCTTTCCTACTTGTTACATCATTTTCTTTTTTCACTACATATTCATGCATTTGGTATAGTCATTGTATTATAATCTTTGCTGAGTGTTCTGTCTAGTTTGTAGCTTCGTGATACTTGCCTTTTGAGAAGGTGGGAGACCCGGCTGGTGAGGCGTAGTTTAGAGTGGAGAGGATGAATTGTTCGCTAGAGAACACAAAGTGATTCTTTTTCTTGTCCAAGGTTGATGTCGGTTAAGTGTTCTGAGGGTTTGAGAAATATAGGTATATTTCTTTGGTGTTTATGTACGTGGTGTGGGGAGTGAATGGCATGTTTGACGTACGAGATGCCCAAAATAGTTGTTGTGCTGAGTGGGAGTAACTGTTCATTTAAGGTAATTGAAGGTTACAGGTTAGATTCCCGTCTTTTTTGTGAGGTTGAGATGGGGGATTGAAGACTTGTATGGAGATGTTCATTTAAGGTAATTGAAGATTCCCGCCTCTTTTTGTGAGGTTGAGATGGGGATTGAAGACTTGTATGGAGATGCTGGCATTATGTGTCAGGTGAATCAATTTTAAAACTGTGTGATACAGCACTGCATATTTGTCCTTGGTAGTGTGGTTTCAGGGTGTAATTATGTAACTGTGAGGTCGTATTGCGTGTGAGAGAACCTTCAAGATATGGTTTGTTGGAAGGTAACGGCAGGTTATATAGAAAGACTTGGAGAATGTTGGAGAAAGAACTGCTCCTTGGGGAACTACATTGTAGAGGCTAAAGTCTCAGAGTTAAATACGTTGAGAAGCTTCTGTATGGACGCTGGGTGTACAGTTCGCCAAACGCTGTCCATAATTATTGTGTGAGGTTGAGCTGAGGACAGCGTCAAATGCTCTGTTGATACCAATTGTCATTGATATTTTTCGTGGCGTGGGTCGTGGTTGGTTGAAGCCTTCGAGGATGTGTGTGAGATCTGCGTGAAGGCTAGTGGTGGAGGGGTTGGGTCTACGTACAGCCATGTTTTGTCAGTGAGATTGGAATACTTTGCTTGATTCTGATGGAGAATAGTATTTCACATAGTTTGGGCACTGAAGACAGAAGCGATCTAGGGCGGGAAGAGAAGGAGGAGGAGGAGGAGGAGAAGGAGAAGGAGGAGGTGAGAAAGAGTGGTTTGGAGGGTTTTAGAATTGGTATTATGTTGTCAAATTTCCAGGTGTTTAGGATTTTGGTTTGCAACCAAGACTGGTTGAAGACTAAGGGTCGATATGTTTCATTTGAAAGTTTGATTCTTTCCCAGAACCTTATTCAGGCATCCCCATAAAGCTTATAAGTCGTGGTCGTACGTAGGATATAAAGGAAAAAATTTTCCTTTATCAAAAATGAATTCAATTTCCACAAAGTGGAGTACAGAGGATTACTTCTCTCCCCTGGGGAAACTGGAGGCGCGGAACATCAGCTCTAGGTGAAGACCTGCACGAAGACCCTCTGAGAAGATGACCCTTGCACGAAGACCCTCTGAGAAGATGACACTTGCACGAAGACCCTCTGAGAAGATGACCCTTGCACGAATACCCTCTGAGAAGAATACCCTTGCACGAAGACCCTCTAAGAAGATGACCCTTGCACGAAGACCCTCTGAGAAGATGACACTTGCACGAAGACCCTCTGAGAAGATGACCCTTGCACGTAGACCCTCTGAGAAGATGACCCTTGCACGAAGACCCTCTGAGAAGATAACCCTTGCACGAAGACCCTCTAAGAAGATGACCCTTGCACGAAGACGCTCTAAGAAGATGACCCTTGCACGAAGACCCTCTGAGAAGATGACCCTTGCACGAATACCCTCTGAGAAGAATACCCTTGCACGAATACCCTTGCACGAAGACCCTCTGAGAAGATGACCCTTGCACGAATACCCTCTGAGAAGATGACCCTTGCACGAAGATCCTCTGAGAAGAATACCCTTGCACGAATACCCTCTGAGAAGAATACCCTTGCACGAAGACCCTCTGAGAAGATGACCCTTGCACGAATACCCTCTGAGAAGAATACCCTTGCACGAAGACCCTCTGAGAAGATGACCCTTGCACGAAGACCCTCTGAGAAGATGACCCTTGCACGAAGACCCTCTGAGAAGATGACCCTTGCACGAAGACCCTCTGAGAAGATGACCCTTGCACGAAGACCCTCTGAGAAGATGACCCTTGCACGAAGACTCTCTGAGAAGATGACCCGTGCACGAAGACCCTCTGAGAAGATGACCCTTGCACGAAGACCCTCTGAGAAGATGACTCTTGCACGAAGACCCTCTGAGAAGATGACCCTTGCACGAAGACCCTCTGAGAAGATGACCCTTGCACGAAGACCATCTGAAAAGATGACCCTTGCACGAAGACCTTCTGAGAAGATGACCCTTGCACGAAGACCCTCTGAGAAGATGACCCTTGCACGTAGACCCTCTGAGAAGATGACCCTTGCACGAAGACCCCCTGAGAAGATGACCCGTGCACGAAGACCCTCTGAGACGATGACCCTTGCACGAAGACCCTCTGAGACGATGACCCTTGCACGAAGACCCTCTGAGAAGATGACCCTTGCACGAAGACCCTCTGAGAAGATGACCCTTGCACGAAGACCCTCTGAGAAGATGACCCTTGCACGAAGACCCTCTGAGAAGATGACCCTTGCACGAAGACCCTCTGAGAAGATGACCCTTGCACGAAGACCCTCTGAGAAGGTGACCCTTGCACGAAGACCCTCTGAGAAGATGACCCTTGCACGAAGACCCTCTGAGAAGATGACCCTTGCACGAAGACCCTCTGAGAAGATGACCCTTGCACGAAGACCCTCTGAGAAGATGACCCTTGCACGAAGACCCTCTGAGAAGATGACCCTTGCACGAAGACCCTCTGAGAAGATGACCCTTGCACGAAGACCCTCTGAGAAGATGACCCGTGCACGAAGACCCTCTGAGAAGATGACCTTTGCACGAAGACCCTCTGAGAAGATGACTCTTGCACGAAGACCCTCTGAGAAGATGACCCTTGCACAAAGACCCTCTGAGAAGATGACCCTTGCACGAAGACCATCTGAAAAGATGACCCTTGCACGAAGACCTTCTGAGAAGATGACCCTTGCACGAAGACCCTCTGAGAAGATGACCCTTGCACGTAGACCCTCTGAGAAGATGACCCTTGCACGAAGACCCCCTGAGAAGATGACCCGTGCACGAAGAACCTCTGAGACGATGACCCTTGCACGAAGACCCTCTGAGACGATGACCCTTGCACGAAGACCCTCTGAGAAGATGACCCTTGCACGAAGACCCTCTGAGAAGATGACCCTTGCACGAAGACCCTCTGAGAAGATGACCCTTGCACGAAGACCCTCTGAGAAGATGACCCTTGCACGAAGACCTTCTGAGAAGATGACCCTTGCACGAAGACCCTCTGAGAAGATGACCCTTGCACGAAGACCCTCTGAGAAGATGACCCTTGCACGAATACCCTCTGAGAAGAATACCCTTGCACGAAGACCCTCTGAGATGACCCTTGCACGAAGACCCTCTGAGAAGATGACCCTTGCACGAAGACCCTCTGAAAAGATGACCCTTGCACGAAGACCCTCTGAGAAGAATACCCTTGCACGAATACCCTTGCACGAAGACCCTCTGAGAAGATGACCCTTTGACAGCCTCCAGAAGTGGCTTTCATAAATGGTTGGTGTTTGGGGCACAGGGCCTTCTTTGTGAGTTCCTACACCCGGATGGCAAACATGAGGGTGAGCGAGTTTTGGAAGAATTAACTCACATTGTACGTCAAGAGGCCATGTATGATGCCTAGAGTCCCTCTACACCCACCTAGAGTCCTCTAGAACTCGTCCTGTTTAGAATTTCTAACAAGTTCAGTGATATGTAGGAGGAGGAGGAGGAGGAGGAGCAAAATGCTCGGCCTGTTGTGCATGAATAATCCAGAGAGTGTATAACTTTCATGAAGAATGCTGTCTAATATTCAAGGTGGGGTCCTCCCTTTGTTAGGCTTCGTCCTGCCTCAAGTGCAACACAAGTTGCTAAAACTACTGACTCTCGCAGTTACCCTCATCTATGGCTAATAAGCTAGGCTAGAACGTGCTTACACAGACACACACACACACACACACACACACACATATATATATACATATATGTATATACGGTGTGTGTCCATGTGTGTGTGTGTGTGTGTGTGTGTGTGGTTGATCTCCAGCGTTCCAATTTTATCTGGGATGGCTGAACAGTTCTACCCCCACTTCTAAAACTTTTCACCTGCCATCAGTCACCAACTGGAGATCCTGGGAGACATTGACGGAGAAAGAGGATCGAATCCTAAGCAAAAACTACTTGATTCTCTAATGAATGATTCACTGACTCGGGGAGGATGGAGGAGGCTATGGACAGTTAGCTGTCCTCACGAACACGAGTCCCTGCAAAGATGAGGTAGGTCACCTGTGTTCACAAGCTGATGATGAAGACGATTGTGATATAAGTCTTGAACAAAGACTCTGTCACTCGTCCCCCCGACCGTAGCCATAGTCCAATCTATTATCAGCTGAAGGATTCGTGTGAGATGTGAGTGATCCTTCTGTCCTTTGGAGAAGATTCCAATCTCCTTGACGCAATCTGATCTTAGGTCACTGAGCCCAGGCACTGGGTGGAGGTTTAAGCTCAAAGTTCTTCGTCTAGCTTAGACTAACCTAACTAACCTGCTGGTTGGGGTCAATCTCTCACTTAACTTAAGTTAACCTATTGGAACACGTAGGTACTAAGTCCTTTTAACCTAGCTTAACCTAACCTAACTTAACCTTGTGGAACACGTCGGTACTAAACTCTTTAACCTAGCCTAACTTAGACTAACTTAACCTTGTGGAACACGTAGGTACCAACCCTCTTAACCTAGCTTAACCTAACCTAACTTAACTGTGTGGAACACGTAGGTACTAAACCTCTTAACCTAGCCTAACCTAACCTAACCTAACCTAGCCTAGCCTAAAACCTAATTAACCTGCTAGTTAGTCTCACACTATTGGAAGTATCCAGCTAGTACATCTACATACAAGCTGTAATTGCATCATAACTACTTCTTCGTCAGTCAAAAGATGATGGCAGCCTCCCTCACCAAAAATAAGAAAAATATAACGTTTTTTTTTTTTTTAATACTATTCGCCATTTCCCGCGTTAGCGAGGTAGCGTTAAGAACAGAGGACTGGGCCTTAGAGGGAACACCCTCACCTAGCCCCCTTCTCTGTTCCTTCTTTTTGGGAAAAAAAAAAGAAAAGGAACAGAGAAGGGGGCCAGGTGAGGATATTCCCTCTAAGGCCCAGTCCTCTGTTCTTAACGCTACCTCGCTAACGCGGGAGATGGCGAATAGTGTAAAAAAAAAAACGTTATATTTTTCTTATTTTTGGTGAGGGGAGGCTGCCATCATCTTTCGACTGACGATGAAGTAGTTATAAATATAACGTAAATTACCGAATATTGTTGCCTAATCTTTACAAGGCAAACGATTTGCATCACACACTTTGTCTATAATCTTACAAAGATCCCTCTAACCGTGATTTTCCTCTGGGTTCAACAAACGCGATTAATATTCAATGTATTCAGCCGAAAGATCCGGGAAGGAGGGAGGAGAAGGGGAAAAAAAAATCCCATTAAATAGTATGCTGTGGTGTGTGTGTGTGTGTATAACTGGGAGTCAAATGAAGTATTATGCTTGGGCGGTCGGTGTCCTGGGGGAGAGAGAGAGAGAGAGAGAGAGAGAAGAGAGAGAGAGAGAGAGAGAGAGAGAGAGAGAGAGAGAGAGAGAGAGAGAGAGGCAGCTTGCCATTCTCCTCCTGGACTCAGTTAACAGGGTATGCGCAACATTGGTAAGGACGGAGTGTTAACACACCTCGGTGGTTTAAAAGCCTCGAGGGCAAGATACAGTATCAGAATTCTCCATTGGATCACGGAAGGTTAATGAGGGGAAAGGACTCAGGTGTAATAAATAATCTCAGGTGACCTAGATCCAAAGGCACTGACAGTCACCATTTAAACAGCTATTTAAGACTAGAATTATCGCATCTCAGTTGTAGCAATGGTCACAAAAAATTTAAGGGCAAACGACTTACCTCCACTGAAGCAAATAATATTAACACCATATTGACCTTTGTGGCGACCTAACGATCAAGTCCACATAAGTTCGAATCCTGGTTGCGCCAGCTGGTCCACAGTCAACCCAGCTGTTCATTTCTCACCTAGGGGCTGGTCGATGATAGAGTACCTGGCTTACTTAGGCTAGAGTATGTACCCTTCGCTTCAGATCCACGACTGACAGTCCTTGTGCCCTCCTTAGCTGTATGTAAAATTTACAGGTATTATCCTCTAAGCTATCTCTCTTTGTCTCGTCTCGCTAAATCTCTTGAGATTCCAATCTCCTCCGTCTGTACGAACAACCCCTCGAAGACTCCTGTGGTCTGTTGCTGGTTCAATCCCTTTTTTGTATTCCTTTGTATATAGGTGCATGATACTGACCCAAGAGGGAATATCATTTTGTGCCTCATTGTGGTTTATTTTATGGGTTTCGTTTCCTTACACACTTTCACACATTTCTATAACTCTGCTTTAGTAGCAGTGCTACCCACTCCTTACCTAACTCGCACTAACTCCTGCCTTCATCCTTCCAGAACTCAAGTTCTCCTCTTACAGGACTCAAGTTCTTCAGTAGAGATAGCAATGCCTCATTCTGATAGCCATGTTGACAGTGAGGAGAAAGAAGCATAGCAATAATCCTTTATGATTGGAACTACTGAGATTAACAGTACCTTTCTTCAAATCACATTTCATGCCTAAGCCAGGTACCTATTCATCGATCAGCTCCAAGGAGAAGAGGATGAACACCTGGGTTGGGTATTGGCCGTCTGCTATGCCCAAGGATTCGAACCCATGCCGGTTCCACCACGGTGCTGGCCTGTGCTTAATCATTGACAGTTACGCTAACCACTACACCACGGAGGCTCGTGGTCTATGTGTGTGTGTGTGTGTGGCCGCCAGCATCCTGACGGTATCTTGGATGAAAAGTGGATGATCCCATCTCTCTCTCGCTGACCACCACTCCCAAACTTTTCCCTCCCTTGCCGCCTCTCAGCCACACGATATCTCGTGGTCTTTATAGACGCCCGGCCTCAAGCACAGATAATGCTACTTGATCTCAAGATAATGCTACTTGATCTCATGATAATGCTACTTGATCTCATGATAATGCTACTTGATCTCATGATAATGCTACTTGATCCCATGATAATGCTACTTGATCTCATGATAATGCTACTTGATCTCATGATAATGCTACTTGATCTCATGACAATGCTACTTGATCTCATGATAATGCTACTTGATCTCATGATAATGCTACTTGATCTCATGATAATGCTACTTGATCTCATGATAATGCTACTTGATCTCATGATAATGCTACTTGATCTCATGATAATGCTACTTGATCTCATGACAATGCTACTTGATCTCATGATAATGCTACTTGATCTCATGATAATGCTACTTGATCTCATGACAATGCTACTTGATCTCATGACAATGCTACTTGATCTCAAGATAATGCTACTTGATCTCATGACAATGCTACTTGATCTCATGATAATGCTACTTGATCTCATGACAATGCTACTTGATCTCATGATAATGCTACTTGATCTCAAGATAATGCTACTTGATCTCATGACAATGCTACTTGATCTCATGATAATGCTACTTGATCTCATGATAATGCTACTTGATCTCATGATAATGCTACTTGATCTCATGATAATGCTACTTGATCTCATGATAATGCTACTTGATCTCATGATAATGCTACTTGATCTCATGATAATGCTACTTGATCTCATGATAATGCTACTTGATCTCATGATAATGCTACTTGATCTCATGATAATGCTACTTGATCTCATGATAATGTTACTTGATCTCTTGATAATGCTACTTGATCTCATGATAATGCTACTTGATCTCATGATAATGCTACTTGATCTCATGATAATACAATCGTAGATGATAACGAGAGATAAATGCAGTCAAGATCGCCTTCATAAGCGCAGAGAGTGACAAAGGAAGGTGTTCTACGCGGCAGAGGTACGTGAACTGGAAAGGACGAATGCTGTCCTTGAGAGCAACTGATTCATTGGTCACTTGCTCCACCCGCCCGCAGCCATCGTCCTGTACATCACCTAAGTGTATGTGTGTGTGTGTGGGGATGTGGATGGCCTCCGTGCGATCTGCGGGGGGATGCGTCTTGCCAGTCTTTTCGACATTGGTTTGATCATATGTCTGTTGAAGACGGCTGTAGGCTGGATGGATCACCTTCCCTCATGTTTGTTAGACTAACCTTAACCTAACAACCTAGCTTAACCTGACCTAACAACCTAACTTAACCTAACCTAACAACCTAACTTAACCTGACCTAACAGCCTAACTTAACCTAACCTAACAGCCTAACTTAACCTGACCTAACAGCCTAACTTAACCTAACCTAACAACCTAGCTTAACCTGACCTAACAGCCTAACTTAACCTAACCTAACAACCTAGCTTAACCTGACCTAACAACCTAACTTAACCTAACCTAACAGCCTAACTTAACCTAACTTAACAACCTAACTTAACCTAACCTAACAGCCTAACTTAACCTAACCTAACAGCCTAACTTAACCTAACCTAACAGCCTAACTTAACCTAACCTAACAACCTAGCTTAACCTGACCTAACAGCCTAACTTAACCTAACCTAACAGCCTAACTTAACCTAACCTAACAGCCTAACTTAACCTAACCTAACAGCCTAACTTAACCTAACCTAACAACCTAACTTAACCTAACCTAACAGCCTAACTTAACCTAACCTAACAGCCTAACTTAACCTAACCTAACAACCTAACTTAACCTAACCTAACAACCTAACTTAACCTAACCTAACAGCCTAACTTAACCTAACCTAACAACCTAACTTAACCTAACCTAACAACCTAGCTTAACCTGACCTAACAGCCTAACTTAACCTAACCTAACAACCTAGCTTAACCTGACCTAACAGCCTAACTTAACCTAACCTAACAGCCTAACTTAACCTAACCTAACAACCTAGCTTAACCTGACCTAACAGCCTAACTTAACCTAACCTAACAACCTAGCTTAACCTGACCTAACAGCCTAACTTAACCTAACCTAACAGCCTAACTTAACCTAACCTAACAGCCTAACTTAACCTAACCTAACAACCTAGCTTAACCTGACCTAACAGCCTAACTTAACCTAACCTAACAGCCTAACTTAACCTAACCTAACAACCTAACTTAACCTAACCTAACAGCCTAACTTAACCTAACCTAACAACCTAGCTTAACCTGACCTAACAGCCTAACTTAACCTAACCTAACAACCTAACTTAACCTAACCTAACAACCTAACTTAACCTAACCTAACAACCTAACTTAACCTAACCTAACAACCTAGCTTAACCTGACCTAACAGCCTAACTTAACCTAACCTAACAGCCTAACTTAACCTAACCTAACAACCTAGCTTAACCTGACCTAACAGCCTAACTTAACCTAACCTAACAACCTAACTTAACCTAACCTAACAGCCTAACTTAACCTAACCTAACAACCTAGCTTAACCTGACCTAACAGCCTAACTTAACCTAACCTAACAGCCTAACTTAACCTAACCTAACAGCCTAACTTAACCTAACCTAACAGCCTAACTTAACCTAACCTAACAACCTAGCTTAACCTGACCTAACAGCCTAACTTAACCTAACCTAACAACCTAGCTTAACCTGACCTAACAGCCTAACTTAACCTAACCTAACAGCCTAACTTAACCTAACCTAACAGCCTAACTTAACCTAACCTAACAGCCTAACTTAACCTAACCTAACAACCTAGCTTAACCTGACCTAACAGCCTAACTTAACCTAACCTAACAGCCTAACTTAACCTAACCTAACAACCTAACTTAACCTAACCTAACAGCCTAACTTAACCTAACCTAACAACCTAGCTTAACCTGACCTAACAACCTAACTTAACCTAACCTAACAACCTAGCTTAACCTGACCTAACAGCCTAACTTAACCTAACCTAACAGCCTAACTTAACCTAACCTAACAACCTAACTTAACCTAACCTAACAGCCTAACTTAACCTAACCTAACAACCTAGCTTAACCTGACCTAACAGCCTAACTTAACCTAACCTAACAACCTAACTTAACCTAACCTAACAACCTAACTTAACCTAACCTAACAACCTAACTTAACCTAACCTAACAACCTAGCTTAACCTGACCTAACAGCCTAACTTAACCTAACCTAACAGCCTAACTTAACCTAACCTAACAGCCTAACTTAACCTAATCTAATAATCCAACTTAAAGGTTGGGTGGCTGTGACCAGGAGGCGCGGCTTAAAGCCTTCGACGTTTGGCTGGCTGGTGGCTTGCTGGCAGGTTGGCTGGCTTGCTGGCTGGCTGGCTGGCTGGCTGGCTGGCTGGCTGGCTGGCTGGCTGGCTGGCTTGCTGGCTGGCTGGCTGGTTGGCTGGCTTGCTGGCTGGCTGGCTGGCTGGCTGTGACCGTTTAGAGCCTACATCTCGCGATGTATTCTTCCGATCACGTCTCCAGCATCTGAAGCTGGAGCTGGCTGTGCTCTCAGAATACCAAGACGCAGGCAGAGTCTCTGGGTCGTGGCTGCTACAGGATCCTACTACAGGATCTCCTCCTGACGAGACCAAGGGCGCCGCCCCCCCGCGCCCCGCCCGCCGCCCCCCACCCCGGATGATAGGCCTCACACAGTCGATCTCTTCCACTCATTGCTCTCTCTCTCTCTCTCTCTCTCTCTCTCTCTCTCTCTCTCTCTCTCTCTCTCTCTCTCTCCCTCTCTTCATTCATTTTTCCCTTCCATCGTCTCTTCCCTCTTAGCTTCACACGACCTCCCTGATGACGCCCTTCATCCATCTCATTCCTTAGGATTGTGTCTTGATGCTAGACGGGTCTTCGCTCCGAGGGTCCGACTCAAACATACCTCCTTGGCGTATGTCTTTCCGTCCTTCATAAAACACAGTAGCAGTGCTGCCTTCACTCATATACATACCCTCTTTCTATGGCATGTTGAATGATACATGTACTTAAGCCATGTTGATATCATGTCAGGACCAGTTAGTTCAATGATCTCTCGGTGTATTTCGTCATTCGTTGGTGGCCTTCCATCATTTTTCTTTCGTTTCCTTGAGAGTTTTTTTCTTTTTTTCAGCACTGTACTTTCATCTAAAGTCTCTTCCATTTTCTCATTATTCTACAATGGGTTACCGCTAGCTCCGTTTTCTTTCGCGGTCAACAGATCCTCAAAATATTCTTTCAGTATAGCTATATTATCATGCCAGTGTAGCCATAGAGACTGTCAACTGAAACAACCTTGTTACGATCAAATCACCATTTCAGTGGAGGAAATAACCACCACTTCAGTACAGCCAGTAACCAGAAAACATCATATCAAAGTCTTGAAATCAATAACATTCTTTAACCTCAGTCGAAATACAAACCTAATTTTTTTTTTTCGCTTTTGTTTGTCAGTTATTACTAGGACCTTTGAATGATAAGTTATTGAAGATTTTTTTACAAAGTAAATTTCTTTTTTTTTTTTCATCTTGGTCAGCGTTGACATCAGCTATGTAACTCATTACAGTACAATACAGTTACAGGTGAATACAGACATTATACAGAGGCATACGACCCTCTTGGCATGCAGGTGTTCGCATCGACGAGCAAAGAGTGGTTGATCGATAGATAGATAGATAGATAGGTAGATAGATAAATAGATAGATAGATAGGTAGGTAGGTAGATAGGTAGATAAATACATAGGTAGGTAGATAGATAAATGATGGATAGATAGATCACTAGATAGATAAGTATGTAGTTAGATAGACAGATAGATATGATAAATAGATGATAGATAGATAGATAGATAGATAAATAAATACACAGATAGATAATATGACTATCTAATCCCGCTATAGATATCTGAAGAGTGATAGAAATAACACCAAAAAAATCAGTACGTTATCTTCGCCTGGGACTCTGAGTGTGGGGAACTGGTCGCCCTTCCGTATTTGTGTTTACCTTAACTGGGTAGACAGTCAACAACCTGGGCCGGGGGATCGAACCACGTGCTTCTGTTGTGGCAACAGGCTGGGAACAACTGAGCAAACAGCTGGCCTAGCCTACCTAACCCACAGCAAGCTAGTGAAACCAATGTTTACCTCTCGTCCACAAACATGCACACGAACGCTAGCGAACGCCGAGCGAGATATCTTACTGGCTCTCATGTTTCTGGCTAAGGACATCTCAGACCAACTCAATATTTGTTTATTATAGATCAACATTATGACACTGAGCTAAATAGGGGATTCTTATGGTCACACACTCTCGCTCATTCATGCTAAGAACCGAATAGCTGAAATATCGATTTAGCAGACAGCCAAAACAGACGCCCTAACCCGCAAACAAATATCAGGGAACCAAAAAAAATCTTATAAAGGATATAAGGATTTACGAATAAGAAATCCGAAGTGAGCCCATAGACCCGTGGTGCACGAATACCATAAAGTACGAAACTGCCTCGCATTCGTAAATCATATACGAACCACATATGAGCTACAGTCATATAGGGAGCCTCTTCCATATATACATATATGTATTAAGGATCAGAATTGAGCGCGTGATCAAGTATATTCCTGTGAGTCCACGGGGAAATGAAACACAATAAGGTAGTCACTAGTGTACCAAATGGCGTCTTAGCTACGTCTCTTCGTTGTATATCAGCTGACTGTTATATTTCTCTATTGTGTCTCCCCTGATGATGTGATTAATACACGAAAGTGCACTTGGGAACTTATCGTGTTTCATTTCCCAGTGGACTTATATTCACCAAATGGCGTCCTAGCTACGTCTCTTCGTTGTATATCAACTGACTGTTATATTTCTCTCTTGTGTCTCCCCTTATGATGTGATTGATACACGAAAGTGCACTTGGGAACTTATCGTGTTTCATTTTCCCCCGTGGACTCCTATGAATATCTTGATCACGCGCAAAATTGTGATCCTTTCCAATATATATATATATATATATATATATATATATATATATATATATATATATATATATATATATATACACACACACCGCATATAAAGCTACCGACCGCGAACAATGAAGGCACAGAAGTACCACTATAACACGGTCACACAGTGCAGACAAAGAAAAGGTGATCTTTCCTTAGAGGTCTTCCAACAATGGGACTCCGGAGGAGCAGCGTCATCCCTCCAGGCTGAGCACAAGACAATTCCTTTCCTCGCTGCTCATAAGGTTCGCAAATTTAGATACAAAATTCGTATCTTATTTCTTATCTCTCTCCCTCTGCCTCTTTCTCTCTCTCGCTCTCTTTGAACGCCTCTGTGTGTGTGTGTGTGTGTGTGTGTGTGTGTATGTGTGTGTGTGTGTGTTCCATTGGTGTATCTTTGAGTTTGTGTGTCTGTGTGTCTCTACTTCTCTCTCTCTCTCTTTCACTCTCTCCTCATTTCCTTCCCCAATTTCTCTCTCTCTCTCTCTCTCTCTCTCTCTCTCTCTCCCTACTTCACTCCCCTATTTCTTCTTCCCTGTGGGCGCCATCCAGTGGCCAAAGAGCAACAGTTGTAAGCTCAATAACCCCCCCTTCCATCAGGCTAGCCAGTGAGCCGTGTAATGTAGAGATGAACGGAACGAGTTTGTTCCTGACGCAGACCACCTTCATAAACCTTTAGCTCTTCATGAGCTGGGTCACGAGAAGTACACATTTTGGCCCCACACACCAAACACCCTCTGAAAAAACCTCTGCAACGTTATATATATATATATATATATATATATATATATATATATATATATATTTATTGGAAAGGATCACAATTTTGCGCGTGATCAAGATATTCCTATGAGTATGGCGTCCTAGCTTCGTCTCTTCGATGTGTATCAACTGACTGTTATATTTCTCTCTTGTGTCTCCCCTCATGATGTGATTATTACACGAAAGTGCACTTGGGAACTTTTCGTGTTTCATTTTCCCCGTGGACTCATAGGAATATCTTGATCACGCGCAAATATGTGATCCTTTCCAACAATATATATATATATATATATATATATATATATATATATATATATATATATATATATATATATATATATTATCCCTGGGGATAGGGGAGAAAGAATACTTCCCACGTATTCCCTGCGTGTCGTGGAAGGCGACTGGAAGGGGAGGGAGCGGGTGGCTGGAAATCCTCCCCTTTCTTGTTTTTTTTTTTAATTTTCCAAAAGAAGCAACAGAGAAGGGGGTCAGGTGAGGATATTCCCTCTGAGGCCCAGTTCTCTGTTCTTAACGCTACCTCGCTAACGCGGGAAATGGCAAATAGTATGAAAAAAAAAAAAAAAAAATATATATATATATATATATATATATATATATATATATATATATATATATATATATATATATATATATATATATATATATATATATATATATATATATATATATATATTTGTGTGCAGGTTCTTAGGGGCATCTAGCTGGCTTCGTATGACCATTATATCTGGATTTCGTTGTAGGCACGACGAAGGCGTAAAAAATCTGCTTTTTCTTAATCTTCTTCTAGAAACTTTTGTGTTCCTGCATTCTAGATAGTGTGAGGGTATTGTGCTTTAGCCTACGTGTAAGAACGGGTTGTATAAACAATTTTTTTCTGCAAGTCCATGATTAACATTATTTACACTTCAGCCAAATGAACAGTTTGCTCTCCATATTTTTATTTATTAATCATCTGTGTGCCTTTCTACTCTTACCACACAAATAGGTGAATTTCGGACACCTTCTGCTATCTGAAACAGCCTCGAAAGGACCCACTTGTCAGTTGGTATTTGAGGTCTTTCGTATCATGTCTATTCTCCTACGTTAGTGTGATGTCATTCTAGCGTGAAAGCGATATCTGATGTCTATTTCAGGTGCTACCTCAGCGTTCAGATAGCGCTACAATAGTCGGTCACGACGTGTTTGTTTGGATAGTTTTGTGAGAGAGACGAAAGTGGTGGCGCATATGTGGGTCTGCTTCAATGGAAGAAGACCCACTCCATCACTAGAGATCATGGGATTTCACTCGAAGGTCTCATGTTCCACGGATTTTCGAAGGATTCCGAAAGGTAAAAAGTCAGTCATTATAATGACTACAAGTAGAAATCTTATCTCTAGCAAACAGTGATTCAAATGATACAAATTCTGTTGCTCTATATATGTATAGTATAGTTACTCATCACCCGTTCTCTGTATACATTCTCCTTTTTTCTAGTTACTAGCTTGACCACGAGATGGTGCTGGTAGTGTCAACTGTTGACATCTCTTAATGGACACGGGTTAGCTCGGCGGGTTAAACTGTCTTGTATAAGTACTCTTTCCAAGTTCCTTAGTCCACCCGGAGCGGTGGCAGGTACAAGAAGTAGTATCTAGTGTGTGTCTTTGTGTTTGTATAATCGCTATTACAGACCCGGTTTTGAACAGTGTTGACTCATCGCTATTATAGACCCGGTTTTGAACAGTGTTGACTCATCGCTACGTTCCGAAAAGTGTCTGCGTGCGAGTGACTCTTAAAAGAACATTGGCTGATAATCACGAAAACATTCCATCTGGTAGAGACGCCTTCAAAAAGTATAGAGACAATCAATTACTCGACACCACTTGTCTGTTGGTAAAGGTGTTCGTAACAAGAGGTAGCAAACGGGGATCAGAACCTCTAGTGATACCCATTTGGATATTCCAAGTCGCTCTACGCGCCACTGGATGACCTTGACGAGGTAAGCATTCTCTGTTGTGGTTGGTGAGGGAAATTATAGACTCGTTCGGAGCGAGCGGTGGTGAATCACCGAAACGAGACTTCGAGGCTCCGAAACATTAATGGTGTGGAGTTGTTTCTGCATTATTTAAACTTGTATTTTTCTAATTTTAATGAAATTTGTTGATGATATGACTGATTAACTATGTTTTCTATATATTACGTGGAAGGTGTACATTTTTACGTGTGTAAGTTAAGAAATATATTCTCTTTGGTCGATTCTATATTGAAAATAATGTTTCGGTAAGTAATGGTGATCGAAACGAAGCTTCATTTGTTGAGTTCTTCAGTGTAATGTTAGTGGGAGAGAAAATGGTTCTTCACTTCAACCTTACGTCAATAAGGAAGATATAAACATATCTTGTAACGGTGTATCGGGACCTCATATTCTTATTTTTTAGTGGAATGTAGGTGATGGCGTATGGTATATGATTATACCGTTTCAGTCAGTTGGTGAATTATTTTTTTGAATGGGATAATTTTTTTAAGTCTTAGTAAATTGAGGTTAATTTAGATTTGTGGTTTTAGTATCGTTTTTGAGTTCTTAAGTCGTGGTCAGGTTACGTTTGTGGTATAAAAATAATGATAATTATTATCATTATCATTATTTACCATTGTTATTGTTATTATTATTATTATTATTGCCTATTCCGACATCCAGTAAATCAGAGAATTTTGACGTCTTAGAATGCGCTGGATGTCTCATATGGTCATTCGACCAGCGAGGACCTTATAAAATCATTCCAATCAGATTTTCAATCAGTCATCCTTGACTGAAACTGCGCTACGCTAAATAACGAGACTAAAACTCCTTCAAATAGTTCATTGTATTCGTACATAGATTTTCTCTTTTTTGTATAGTTAATATTCATGGATGTAGAAACATTGTAGTAGATTTGAGCTTACTGTCGAGAGATGGAACAATGTAGTTGAAGCGGTAAAGAAAACTGTGAACCAGAACCATTTTGAGAACCAGCAAGAAACGCAGTGTTGTGGTGGGTCACTCATTGACCACTCGCTGTGGTGGTAATTGGTGGTGAATTGGTCAGCCGTTACCCAAGCCAGGTCGAAGGCCCTTGACCAATGGCCCGGATGTGTTATAAGTAGAGGGGCCAATCAGGAGCAGAGCCCTTAACACACACACACACACACACACACACACACACACACACACACACACACACACACACACATATATATATATATATATATATATATATATATATATATATATATATATATATATCGTTAGGAACACCAACGATTGCCTGGTTAGTAGTAGAAGTAGTTTGGTGTTCTTAACTACCAGCGACGTATAGAAAAAAAAGAGTAAAGAAAATGAGCTCAGCTCTAAACTTGCTCTCGCTTAAAGATAAGAATTTAAGCTCGGCTCTGAACTTGCGTCGCTTAAAGATAAGAATTTAAGCTCAGCTCTGAACTTGCGTGGCTTAAAGATTAGAATTTAAGCTCAGATCTGAACTTGCGTCGCTTAAAGATAAGAATTTAAGCTTAGATCTGAACTTGCGTCGCTTAAAGATAAGAATCTAAGCTCAGATCTGAACCTGCTTCGCTTAAAGATAAGAATTTAAGCTCAGATCTGAACTTGCGTTGCTTAAAGATACCAATCTAAGCTCAGATCTGAACTTGCTTCGCTTAAAGATAAGAATTTAAGTTCAGATCTGAACTTGCGTCGCTTTAAGATAAGAATTTAAGCCCAGCTCTGAACTTTAGTGGAACCTAGGCTTCGTTTTTGACATTGAGCTTTTCCGAGGTTGAAAATGAACTTGTTTCGTTTTGGAGATAAAGTTTAACCATTTCTTAGTTTGTGACAAAGAACTGGAAGGTTAGGTTTTAGAAGTAAACTTGCTTTGACACAACAGGTGATTAAATTTTTTTTTTTAATGGATAATGAAGGTCCCTGTTACGTTTTTTCTTATTTCTTTATATGTTTTGTACATGCGCGCGCGCGCGTGTGTGTGTGTGTGTGTGTGTGTGTGTGTGATTACTAATTGCTTGTGTGTGTTACGGGAAGAGAGTTTTACACTTGTGTTGCCCCGTCCTTTAACTTTATGTATAATTACTCATTACTCCTATACACACGCGCGCAAACACACACACACACACACACACACCAGGTATCCAATTATCGCCCAGCCCCAAGGGGAGGATGAACACCTGGGTTAGATGTGGGCAGCCTGCCACATCCCAGGAGTGGAACCCATGCAGGTGACTCACGGACAATAACGCTAACCACTACACCACGGAGACCCTGTGTGTGTGTGTGTGTGTGTGTGTGTGTGTGTGTGCTGGGTAAACCGACCCCAGCCCATTCGAAGTATTCTTAACGTTTCATTTTTGAGACTGGTAGAACAAACGGAGGCATATCACACTAACAAGCACCACTTGGAGGGTTTACAAGCAATGCTGGAAGGGTTTACAAGCACCACTTGGAGGGTTTACAAGCAATGCTGGAAGGGTTTACAAGCACCACTTGGAGGGTTTACAAGCAACAAGCAATGCATTCAGCAGAGGAGAAAATGGTATCTTAAAACCGAAGCTCAGAGGCGAATTTCGAGATGGTCAATACGACTTCATGTTGTCTCGGTAGAGTTGGCAAGCGTGAATTTGAGACCCATATCCGAATAATTATGGTATCCGGACTTTATAGAAATTGTCTCGGTAGAGTGAATTTGAAACACATATTCGAATAATTATGGTATCCGGACTTTATAGAAATTGTCTCGGTAGAGTGAATTTGAGACCCATATTCGAATAATTATGGTATCCGGACTTTATAGAAATTGTCTCTGTACAGTGAATTTGAGACCCATATCTGAATAATTATGGTATCCGAACTTTATAGAAATTGTCTCGTTAGCTAAAGTGAATTTGAGACCCATATCCGAATAATTATGGTATCCGGACTTTATAGAAATTGTCTCGGTAGAGTGAATTTGAGACACATATTCGAATAATTATGGTATCCGGACTTTATAGAAATTGTCTCGGTAGAGTGAATTTGAGACCCATATCCGAATAATTATGGTATCCGGACTTTATAGGAATTGTCTCGGTAGAGTGAATTTGAGACCCATATCCGAATAATTATGGTATCCGGACTTTATAGAAATTGTCTCGGTAGAGTGAATTTGAGACCCATATCCGAATAATTATGGTATCCGGACTTTATAGAAATTGTCTCGGTAGAGTGAATTTGAGACCCATATCCGAATAATTATGGTATCCGGACTTTATAGAAATTGTCTTGGTAGAGTGAATTTGAGACCCATATCCGAATAATCATGGTATCCGGACTTTATAGAAATTGTCTCGGTTGAGTGATTTTGAGACCCATATCCGAATAATTATAGTATCCGGACTTTATAATCATTTCCATCGAAATATGTAATGAGTAATACTGACTTTCAATATGGCACATGACATATTTTTTATAAGCTCACGAGTTCGTATCAAACGAATCTGGCAATTAGTATCTGGTTAGCTCGAGATTATGGAAGCATTTGATCATTTCCATGTTAGATCACCTCCCAACCTTCTCTTTTTTTCTGCAAGCTGTCTAAGTTAATACAGGTGTTACAACAGTTATTACTCGCGTAGCTCTGCTCCCTAGAGAATGTATAGGAAGCAGCAGCAGGAGCCATATGCTTGTCTCGTGTCTAAAACCCTGGTGGTTATAGTCTACTACGGCCTCATGCAGACGACTCATGAGAACAGGGGCGAAGATAATGCGTGTAGAATAGGCAAAGATCAACGAATTTATTATTCTGGCGTACAGGAATGATTATGGCCTGGAGAGAAGTGATGGCTGGAGAATGAATGAGATGAAACGCTTTTGATTCCACTCTTGGTAATATGGGTGATGCTAAATATTACTCCATACTAGGTGAATGGATTCCAACAGATAAAACGCTTTTGATTCCATTCTTGGTGATATGGGTGATGCTACACAGTACTCCATACTAGGTGAATGGATTCCAACAGATAAAACGCTTTTGATTCCATTCTTGGTGATACGGGCGATGCTACACAGTACTCCATACTAAGCGAATGGATTTCAACGGATAAAACTCTTTTGATTCCACTCTTGGTGATATGGGTGATGCTAAATAGTACTCGATACTAGGTGAATGGATTTCGGCAGATACCATCACAGGATGACCATGGGGGTAAATTTGCTGGCGTTGAATCACCATTTATAACTTGAATTCAGTCAGATTTGACTTGTCTTTGGCGTTGTCTATGAATTGCTTCCGGTTTGTCCATGTCTAGTGGCGTAATTATCGGCTTTATCTATTTCACTCTCGTTTTCGCATGTTGACTGTGTCTTGTTTTCTATCGAACGCAACATCTAACCTCGAGTTCCCATCTTTGAAGATTGCTGGTTACTGAAGTGCTGAATGAGTCTGGAAGGTCTTCAAACGTCCTCTGAGGTCGATCTCGAACTGGACTGGATCACCGTCTTCGCTACCAGTGACAATTCGAATTTCGACGCTTGCTTGTGCCAGTAGAAGCCCTCCATGTCGACGCCGTCTCCCAGAATTTCCCCTAGTGTTGCCTTGTTTTGTGGATCGCAGTTTTCCAGCCTCTGTCCGCGGTATGGAAGGTGGAGCTGGTGATGTTTCATGACACTGGTGATTCGTTGTAAGTTCAGTCTGACGCCCCTTCAGGTCTTCTGCTATAAAATGGTGGCTTAAAGAGCACCACCATCTACCTCATCGGCTTTAGTGGTTTCCATTTATGTCTTAGATTCTTATCATTTGCTTTCCATAATGTTGTAATAGTGTTCTGAGTGTTCATAGTGTGAGTGTTTTACGTTTACGTGTTCACTCACAAAGCACTTCACCAGCTTTAGTTGTGTTCATATTTGTTTCGATTCTTATCTGCTTTCCATAAAGTATAGTGTGCTGAGGTTGACATATTGTGATTGTTTTATCTTCAAATGGAATCCAACCCTCCGTTTTTAACATTGGCGAGTTACCACACTCTTTCTGATCTTGTTTTTTCTCTGTGATCATGGTTTCCTCGATGCTTACCGGAGCAATGTCCCGGTTTAGCAAGGCTTATGTACCTTCCAAGCTTTTGGTTTAGGTGATGGAAAGTATCGAATACCACTCCAGCGGTTTTTGAGCCTCTGTATCCCGTTTGCTTCTTAAAGTACCGAGTGTTTATCTTCGTTGGCTAGACTAGACATGGCGCGCGCCTTATCAAGAAAGAGGTTCAGTTTATTGTATGTCACATAAGCACAGGAGGTGTGATGGTTGAAAACCTGATACAACACCGTAGCTCTTACAAAGAAATGAATAGATTAATAAATGAACACATAAATAGATTAATAAATGAATAGATAAGTAGATGAATGAATAGATAAAGTTACAACCAAGGTCCAGTCAAGTTACAACCATAAAACGGTTGTGAACAGAAATACTAAATAAGATTGATAACGCGGTTAATGGAGAACATCCTAGCCATGCGCTATAATGAGGAGCGACAGTGAGCGCAGTGAGTGAAGTGGTGATGAGTGATGTGGGAGTGTGTGTGCATGAGGAGTAGTGAGGAGAAATGAGGGTTTTAGGTGTGAGGGCGGCAATGAGAGTGAATTACACAGTGATAGAGCAGCAATTTGCCGAGGATAAAACTGTCAAATGAATGCGGAAAGGATGTTGAGGTGGTACGAAATGACGAAAATGAGGGAGAAGAAGTATTTCGAGAGATAGAAAACGAAAAAGAATAGAAATAACACAGTCGATAGAATTGTCCCTCTCTCTTTCCTCTGCAGCCCATGTAGAGGTGTGTGTGTGTGTGTGTGTGTGTGTGTGTGTGTCGGGGCACTGTCACAGGACAGTGAATCAAGGGAGGATACCGTGACTGCTGTTCCCCTGCAGTGAGTGAACCTAGGCTGCAGTGAAGGGCTCAATCCCTGGGACCTGTTGTGAACAGTGAGGAATGCTAGGTTACAATGACGACTATGACGCTGGTGAGAAGATAACAGGCGACTGGATCCCTGTAGCTTACAGTGAACAGATAGCTTTGTTACGCTCCACTGAAAGCCGATCCTTTGGGCAGGCCTGCAGTGAACAGTGAGAAGGCCAAGCTACAGTGACGGCTGATCTCTGAGGACCGCAGTGAAGAGTCACTGGCAGCTACAGCCCTATAGTCTACAGTGAACAAACACCTTTGGTCAGGCTACACTGGAAGCCTCCTCACTGTAGTGTAGAACAGTGAGGAGGCCAGTGACAGTGTACGTGTGAGAGAGGCTTTACAACCTGGCTCTCGACCCCTGACATTCGGTGGGGGACCTCAAAGAGAATATGATAGTATTGGTACAGCTGTTATCAGCCATGGTCCTTACGTATTCATACTGTAGCATTAATGAATATTCGTACACACACACACACGCACACACAGAGGGGCGCTGGAAATTATGTGAAGTTCTAGAAATAGTAATTTGCACATCTAGAGATAGGGTAATCTAAGAATTTTTTTTCGGTCCAGTTGATTTAAAACGTTTAGAAAAGCACAGAACATATAGGATCAGTGCTTGTTGGCCAAATGGGAAGACTTCAGTGTAAATCAGAAACACATAAACTGGCAGTTCAGCACTGAAGAATATGGCAGAGAAGTGGACGACACAACAAGGAGAAAGACTCGTAAAGCAAGAGATAGAAAGACGTAAATAATTGGTTACTGTTGGCTTGGAAGGAGATCACACACCAGATGAAGAATGGAAGGTAGAAGAAAGAAGTAATGCTCAGCTTCTGTGATGAATGAAGGGAAAAAACGAAGAATCTGTGGCTATAATCAAGATTTAAGGGCGCGGTAAGTCATGGTTACATCTCATACGGAGTCATCTGGCCTGGGGGTACATAGGCAGGCTAAGAAGCCTGAAGACAAGGTGGAGTTTATCAGAGGGAGGACAGCAAAAAAAAACTGGAGGCACCAAATCAGGTAAAAAGAAAGAACAACCCCGTCAGCACCGCAGACACGTCAGGCATTTTAGGTGATGGTAATTTCAGTCTGAAACTCATGGATACCAATACAGATGGATAAGTAGTGAATGGAAAAGACTCGTATTAGGCAAAACGCACCTGATGCTATGGATTTTTTGGAAATGAAGCTGACAGAAGACGTATGATGACACCTGTTCTGTCCAAAGGGTTACAACATAACAAGATGGGAAAGAGAAGACAAACGGGGTACAATGTTGTTTGGCCCTCAGAATTAGAGTTAAATCTAAGTTTCAGGAAATAGGGAAAGTAGACCCACTCATATAGACATGATGGAAAGATTTACTGTAGATAAAACGTGCATACTGGTGCTGATATTACATAATCTTCCTAAGAACGTCGATGTTCCAGGATATACAGTGATAACAGTTATGTCTTGAGCCTCTTTGACTTTTATGAGAGTTAGTTCGGTTGTAGGATAGAGAGAAGGTTGAGTGTAATCTTTGTGTTTGGATTGCCAGACAACACTTGACACTATACCGCATCGGTGGCTGATTGAGAAGTTGAATCATCAGGTGGGAGTAAAAGGAGGAGACTCTTCCGATGGATACGAGACTATCTCAGCAGAAGGGAGCAAAGGATGCATATCAGAGGAGCCTTTCTCGAAATGGTTCGGTGTTACAGTGGAGTGCCGCCAGGCTCCATTCTAGGACCTTTGATTTTGATCTTTGTTAACAACCTGCTTGAAAGTATGGACTCTCATAGGAATATGTTTTACAGATGACGAAAAGGTCGTAATGGAAGTGAAAAGCGAGGATGACTGCATGAACTTAGGTGGAGACCTAAACATCTTCTAAAGTTGAGGAAACTTGATTCAGTTGAATGTAAATTGATGAGGAGGGGATATTGTGAAATAAGACCTCACTGTCGATATCATCTACTGGAATCTGTGTGTGTGTGTGAGAGGACTTGGGAGTAGACTTTGCCCCTACTCTGTCGCCAAAGTCCCAACCTACAAGGATAGTAAAGGAGACAAATCATCCTCTTGGCAAATATCAGAAAAGCTTTCAGGTATATGGATAAGGAAGTATCACCCTGTTCACATGATAATAAAAAGGCCAAAATTAGTGTAAGCTTTTCAAGTTTGGTCATCACACTTAAAGAATCACAAAGAGCTAATAGAGAAAGTCCAGAGGAGAGCAACAAAGATTGTATGGAAAATAAGGCACTTGAGTTACAGAGAAAGGATGAACCCTTAGATTTGCCCGCCATGGAATAAGGAAAGTTTAAAGATAACCTGATTTTACCATTGGATTTTCTTAAACTAGATGACGTAGACAGTGAACAGTTCTTCGAATGACGTAGTTTTAGAACAAACGGAGGATATAGCATGAACTTGAGCGAGTGCTTGCTAAAAAAAAGATGCAGAGAAGAACTTCTATATAGTATGAGAATAGTGGACGAAAGGCACGAAGTAAACAAGGATTTGGGAAATGTTCAAGAGATAGAGCCACACGAGTGTGTATAAACCTATTTCCTTGTAGGTAAACACACGCGCACACACATACACACACGCACTCGCAGTAACATGCACTTGCAAATACATACACATAAACAAACAAACACATTCCGACATACGAAACACAGACACAAGTATCAGCACATAAGTAGAGATCATACAATATAAATAAGGAGGTCAGCAGGAGGATATACACTATATACGCATAAACTCACGTGAATGAACCCGCATATGCATATAGACATGAAATTTGCATGGCGAACACAGACTCACATGAACTGACCAGTCTGCCTGTGCCAAAGATCACCAGCACGTACACATACATGAATGATATGACGATGGAGAAATGTAATAGTTAGCCCTGACCTTCTTGAGTACGAGGGTTCGATTCTTGAGTACGAGGGTTCGATTCTTGAGTACGAGGGTTCGATTCTTGAGTACGAGGGTTCGATTCTTGAGTACGAGGGTACGATTCTTGAGTACGAGGGTACGATTCTTGAGTACGAGGGTTCGATTCTTGAGTACGAGGGTTCGATTCTTGAGTACGAGGGTTCGATTCTTGAGTACGAGGGTTCGATTCTTGAGTACGAGGGTACGATTATTGAGTACGAGGGTACGATTCTTGAGTACGACGGTACGTTCGTTGAGCGCATCGTTGCGTCTCATAAACACGACAGTTTCGACGCGAGAGCACAACGATGCGAAAAGCTTGTGTGCGTTGGTCCGACCTTTTGAACGTGACGGTACAACTTAGGTACACGACGGTACGACGCTTGGCCACGATGGTGGTACGATCCATGAGCACGACGGCAGTACGATCCATGAGCACGACGGCAGTACGATCCATGAGCACGACGGCAGTACGATCCTTGAGCACGACGATACGGTCGATTATTAGAGGTTTATAAGAACGCTAGCGCCTTCAATATGGTTTTGATTGTGACTTGTGACTTGGGATCCCTCTGACTCCCTTAATGAGACGACCTCAACACACTGGTCCTTCCCTCCAACCTTCACCACGTAGGCCAACTCCATCAGTCTGGAGAGAAGCTACTGTGCAGTACCATCTTCTTCACCACAGACATATCCTCCCACCAGGGATCCCTCTTCCCCAAGTCACAATTCACAATCAAAACCATATCGAAGGCGCTGGTGTTCTTAAAAACCTCTGAGGCTATTATATCTCCGTCACAGCCACTGAGAACATCGTCAATAATCAGTAAAAATAGTACCCCAATATTTGTGTAAATATTGGTTTCTTAAGCCATTCCATCCCCTTTCTAAAAGTCTCATTTGTCTATATGGCATACGTTATTCATTTCAACAAATATTCGGCCTTTAGCTGTTATGTATTCAATAAACAGTTATATATTTTACACCAATTATGATTGTCAAATATTCAAACCCTGTTTATGTTGGTGTGAAATCACGCGTTTGGGCTATTTGGTAATATGGGCTAGTCGAAAGTGGCACTACAGGAGTAGGTTGAAGAGTCTACCATATGTATGAATTAGGCAGAAGAAGAGTAGGTTTTGAGGAGTCTACCAGCTGTATGCATTAGGCTGAACAGAACAGGATCGTTGATAGACTCTTATTAGGAACTGGGAAAGACACATTTGCCCACATGACCACAGTAAGAAAAAAGGAATCCTTCATTTTAGCAAAGAAAAATGTGTCGAATCTTCGTTTAACCTTCAGCACAGTCGCCCTTGCCTTGGCACTGATAAACAGACCAACAGACAGAAATAGACACACTATAGTATTCATACAACAATATCATCTCGTGTGTAGATAATATAAACCACATTAAACGCTAAAAAAATATGAAAAACGTTGTAACTATTTTTTTTGTGTCGCAGTTTTCCAAAATATACAACTATATATATATAATTTCATTGGAGAGTGCAGTGCTTATGTAAAATTCGAAAGCAGGTCACACCACAGATTATGTGTATTACTGTATAAATACACAGGGCATGGTATTTTGCGCATTGTTTATAATTCCAAAATAACACGACACTCCATAAAATCATAAAAAAGTTGTAAATGTGTTTGTGATTATATATATATATATATATATATATATATATATATATATATATATATATATATATATATATATATATATATCTTTCTTTTCTTTCGTACTATTCGCCATTTCCCGCATTAGCGAGGTAGCGTTATGAACAGAGGACTGGGCCTTTGAGGAAATATCCTCACCTGGCCCCCTTCTCTGTTCATTCTTTTGGAAAATTAAAAAAAAAAGAAAAATGAGAGGGGAGGATTTCCAGCCCCCCGCTCCCTTCCCTTTTAGTCGCCTTCTACGACACGCAGGGAATACGTGGGAAGTATTCTTTCTCCCCTAATATATATATATATATATATATATATATATATATATATATATATTTCACACTTTTTTACCGTTTCCCGCGTCAGCCAAGTAGCGGCGCCACAGGTTCTTGTCCACAACCAGGCACCACAGACCTCTCTGAAGTTTCCCACACTTACTTCTTGTGTTATGATAAAGTTAATCAACAGCACTTGTAAGTTATCATCATTACTATTATCATTGTTTATTATCATCTTCCTGATATCGTATCGTTATGCTTATCATTCAACTTATTGGCTGACCTTGGAAGCTAGCTTTGACGTGGGTCAGGTTGAGAAGGACATCTTCCCTACACACTCCGCATCGTTTTCTTCGAAACATCATCTTCACTATGCCTTCATGCTCGCTACAAAATCCTTTTCCTTATACTATGATCTCCACTTCCGAACTTTACCGGATATTTTCATACTTTTATCTTTGTTTTTTTTTCCGCTTTCTCAAAAACCTTTATAGGCGATCACTCCTTTTTTTCAATGGCAATTCGAACGTCAGCCTGGATAAGGATTTGGATCATTTACGACTGGAGTCTTTGTCATAGAGATGTATTCCCCCCCCATAATTCCATTTTAAAAACGTACTCAAAGCTTGAGAACAAGAGCTGAGTTAGGGTTCGCTCCAGCCAGAGGCCACGGTGATGGGTAAGAGCAAGAACATGGGAAAAGACGTGCAAATTTGCATGTTAATTGGTAGAGAAGGACTTCTGGTGACACGGGTTCAGCTTCCTGTTGGTATGAGGTTCATTTTAGTCTTTGCTTCACATCGCCGGCGTTCTGATCTCACCACATCCTTTTGATTAGATTTGTTCTAACCTCACATATCACCTAATCTCACTAACCTAACTTAGCCTAATCTCACTGAATCACTTCTTGTGACGTTCTTACATATATGTATTCTCGTGGGGTTATCTGGAGCTGATGTCACCACGTATCAAATCTCGTCGCATCTCGTCTTGTAAAGACGTCATCACATAAGCTAGTGACGTGATGGCCTCGAGCTGACGTCGCCGCGTAATTGGTCTTCATAGACTTACGCTCTGATGACTTCACCCTATCAAGCAATTACATACCCACCCCTTAATGACATCATCCCTATGGTTACTGTCTTTCACCCTCCCTTTTATGCTTGTTGTAACAGCTCCTCCCTAAGTCACGATGGCTCTGGTATACCAGAGAGAGATAGAGAGAGAGAGAGAGAGAGAGAGAGAGAGAGAGAGAGAGAGAGAGAGAGATCGAACGTGTAGACTGACGAACCAGCACCTCCCTCATACGCTGGAACCTCAATAGTGCTTGCAATGTAGTTCGTACCGTTGTGTTCAAGGGTCGTACCGTCGTGTTCGAGAGTTGTACAGTCTTACTGAAGATTCGTACCATTTTATTCAAGGAGGGTTTAGCGATCATCATGTCATAGAGTTTTTCTTTTTCTTTTTTTCATCCTTGTAGCGAATCTGTTTTCTTGAACCATGTCAAAATATTGACAGATAACTACCGAGTGTTTCGGACATTTAGTCGAAGCTTCGACGTCAGCTTGTACAAAAGTGTTTATCATTGGCACTTGAATCAACCAAGTTTCCCGCTTTCTCTGACGAATTTTGTAGATAGTTCTATCTCTTTTCCTACACGCCTTAGTTATTGATTTGTTCAGGGGGCTTGTTTTATACAATACCCTTCACAGATGAAAAGAAACTCATAAATGAGGAATAAATTTAAGTCATTTCATGAGGAAATTTTCATTTATGTATATAATATATATTTTTTTTTTATACTATTCGCCATTTCCCGCGTTTGCGAGGTAGCGTTAAGAACAGGGGACTGGGCCTTAGAGGGAAAATCCTCACCTGGCCCCCTTCTCTGTTCCCTCTTTTGTAAAATTAAAAAACAAACGAGAGGGGAGGATTTCCAGCCACCCGCTCCCTCCCCTTTTAGTCGCCTTCTACGACACGCAGGGAATACGTGGGAAGTATTCTTTCTCCCCTATCCCCAGGGATAATATATATATATATATATATATATATATATATATATATATATATATATATATGTCCTCGTTTGCGCTGGGCACAATTAGCAAAAATTAGCACCAGCTAGAATCTTGGGGATAAGAAAACAAACAAAACAAAGAAAGAAACTCACAAGAACACAGAAGAAACAAACCAAACCAAACAAAAAAAGATTTCAGTAATTACTCTTAAATTCTCGAAAGAAGTTCAGAGGAAGAGTTCTGAAAAGCTTCCGTCCGTGTGTCTGTCTGTCTGTACGAGTGGAGTTAATTACTGGGCAGAAGTGACTTTAGGATGACAAATTTAATTTGCTGCTGGTTATGTATCAAAGGAAAATAAATCCTTTGAGATCTGCGTCTGTTGAAGTCATGCAATTACTCTTAACCAGGCCAGAGCCGGGGCTGGGCTGCTTGGGGGGTCAAGATAGTGCGTTGCTACTTGGCGTTAAGGACAACACACTTAATGAGAATTAGTGGCATTCCAGCGCTGTGTAAGTGTTAAGTGAGGGTACTCTACGATAACGGAGGTAAAGAAGATCAAGTTAGGAGCTCTGTGTGTGTGTGTGTGTGTGGTTCTGGGACGCTGAAATGTTTTGTAGTTATAATGTTGCGATGGTGATACATGACTAAATGCGAAAACCTATACAATATATATATATATATATATATATATATATATATATATATATATATATATTCCTATGAGTCCACGGGGAAAATGAAACACGATAAGTTCCCAAGTGCACTTTCGTGTGATAATCACATCATCAGGGGAGACACAAGAGAGAAATATAAGTCAGTTGATATACATCGAAGAGACGAAGTTAGGACGCCATTTGGTAAACATGTGATTGTTTGCTTTGAAGAATGTATGTGAGAAATACTTAGAAAAGCAAATGGATTTGTATGTAGCATTTATGGATCTGGAGAAGGCATATCATAGAGTTGATAGAGATGCTCTGTGGAAGGTATTAAGAATATATGGTGTGGGAGGAAAGTTGTTAGAAGCAGTGAAAAGTTTTTATCGAGGATGTAAGGCATGTGTACGTGTAGGAAGAGAGGAAAGTGATTGGTTCTCAGTGAATGTAGGTTTGCGGCAGGGGTGTGTGATGTCTCCATTGTTGTTTAATTTGTTTATGGATGGGGTTGTTAGGGAGGTAAATGCAAGAGTCCTGGAAAGAGGGGCAAGTATGAAGTCTGTTGGGGATGAGAGAGCTTGGGAAGTGAGTCAGTTGTTGTTCGCTGATGATACAGCGCTGGTGGCGGATTCATGTGAGAAACTGCAGAAGCTGGTGACTGAGTTTGGTAAAGTGTGTGGAAGAAGAAAGTTAAGAGTAAATGTGAATAAGAGCAAGGTTATTAGGTACAGTAGGGTTGAGGGTCAAGTCAATTGGGAGGTGAGTTTGAATGGAGAAAAACTGGAGGAAGTGAAGTGTTTTAGATATCTGGGAGTGGATCTGTCAGCGGATGGAACCATGGAAGCGGAAGTGGATCATAGGGTGGGGGAGGGGGCGAAAATTCTGGGGGCCTTGAAGAATGTGTGGAAGTCGAGAACATTATCTCGGAAAGCAAAAATGGGTATGTTTGAAGGAATAGTGGTTCCAACAATGTTGTATGGTTGCGAGGCGTGGGCTATGGATAGAGTTGTGCGCAGGAGGATGGATGTGCTGGAAATGAGATGTTTGAGGACAATGTGTGGTGTGAGGTGGTTTGATCGAGTGAGTAACGTAAGGGTAAGAGAGATGTGTGGAAATAAAAAGAGCGTGGTTGAGAGAGCAGAAGAGGGTGTTTTGAAGTGGTTTGGGCACATGGAGAGGATGAGTGAGGAAAGATTGACCAAGAGGATATATGTGTCGGAGGTGGAGGGAGCAAGGAGAAGAGGGAGACCAAATTGGAGGTGGAAAGATGGAGTGAAAAAGATTTTGTGTGATCGGGGCCTGAACATGCAGGAGGGTGAAAGGAGGGCAAGGAATAGAGTGAATTGGAGCGATGTGGTATACCGGGGTTGACGTGCTGTCAGTGGATTGAAGCAAGGCATGTGAAGCGTCTGGGGTAAACCATGGAAAGCTGTGTAGGTATGTATATTTGCGTGTGTGGACGTATGTATATACATGTGTATGTGGGGGGGGGGGGTTGGGCCATTTCTTTCGTCTGTTTCCTTGCGCTACCTCGCAAACGCGGGAGACAGCGACAAAGTAAAAAAAAAAAAAAAAATATATATATATATATATATATAATAATAAATTTGGACTCGCTTGACAACATCTACGACAATGGAGGTGTTGCTGCAGGATGTGGTTCTTGTGACAACTTGGTGATAACTTCAATCGTCGTATATTTTGAAGGGAGGAAAGAGATATCTTCGTAGGACACCCTGAGACATCACGAGGAGGAGGGCCTCTGAAGTGGGTATAGACTTACGTGGTGAGTCTCAGGGCCAACGTCGGGTCGGAATTGGACAACTGACGTGGGTAAAGAGCCACAAGAAACCTCCCTTGGCTTGGGCCTTTAGGCTGTAATCATGTCTATCTAAAGGATGACGAGGTTCGATTGAGGAGCATTTAGACAATAGAGGATTCAAGCCTTTACCTAAGAGCTTTTGAGGGTGAGGGCCACTTTGAAGAGATGATCCTTGTGGAACTGTGTGGGAAGACCTTGAGCTCGTTTTCTGTTAAGCATAGGCGAGGACAAGACGATTAAAATCTCTTATGAGGATTCATGCGTGTCTAAGTGTCGCCATGATTGAAGGCAACGGTGATTTAGAGCAGCGTTCGCTCTCTGCGCAAGGAGGGGGTTTTGTAAGGGGGAAAGAATTAAGGGTGCTTTTTAAGGGGAAAAGACCAGGAGGAAGGGGCTTTTTAAGGGAAAAAACCAAGGGGGAAGGGGCTTTTTTAAAGGGAAAAGAACCGACATTAAAAGCCTCACTCCATCCCCCCCAAAAAAGCTAATTCAGTTTCCTCTGTTCTTAATTTTTCTGTCGTTCAACACGTTTGCTTTTTTTTCCCCCCTTGTTATACAGACCAGAGCTCCGCTAGTTGAACACCGCTGCCCTCGGGGTCAACGACCATTTCTTTTTTTAAAACTCGTTGGAAGACAAGAGAGGTTTGCCGTGACCAGTGCGTATAGCGTATCAAAGTGCGAGCCTCTGTGGTGGGTATTGTTGCAACCAGTTGCGTTACAGTGCCCTACAATAGCCAGGGGTTCATTCGATCACCCCATGTAAGAGTGGGTGACCAGGCAGGTGGACAGCGTAGTGTGAGTGAGTGATATGTTTGTAGTGAAGATAGGCGGGAAATTTTCCTTTTTCCTTGTTCAATCCTGAGGCCTGTGTGTGTGTGTGTGTGTGTGTGTGTGTGTGTGTGTCTGTGTATTTCTCTAAGAGGTGCCTTTACCTTTGTTTATGGGTCCTTGTGTTGATGAGGGGTGGGATAGGGGGTAAATGCCGTGTGTGTGTGCGTGTGCGTGTGTGTGTGTGTCTGGATTAATCACTATTCGTGACTCATTTGTGCATTACGGGATATAAAGGTTTATACCCTGGTTTTGCCTCGGCCTGTAATCTTGTATATGTGTACTGTGTTTTGAATCTTGTGTATGAATACACACACAGATAGCCAAAGTCACATATCCATTTATCAACGGACCCCCAAGGGGAGGATGAACAGCTGGGTTGACTGTGGGCTCAGTGCCGCGCATAAGACTCGAACCCAGGCAGTAGAAGAGGAGACCCGTTCGCGCATTGTGGTTATCGAAAGCATATAGAGGAATAAGGGAAGCTTGCCATTTCCCTACAGTGGATCATTGTCTCATTACCTCACTTACCTATATAGGCAAGCATGTCTCCCTCCCTGCACGGATAATACGTCCATTATTACCTCACTTACCTATATAGGTAAGTATCCCTCCCCTCCACTTATAACACACCCATCATCACCTCACTTACCTATATAAGTAAGCATTCCTCCCCTCCACTTATAACACACCCTACATCACCTCAGTGACCTACATGGAAAAGCACCCTTCCCTCAACACATTGCCTCACTCATTATCTCTCCATCTCACTCGTGCAGGTAATATATAAAACTCTACCATTACAACAAGATATTACCGGGGCGACCTGAGGAGGAGGGAGGGAGACACACACACACACACACAGACTCTCTCCTCATTCTCAGAAAAGTCTACCAACTTTTGTCACTTGCAGGAAGGAATCCAACGGAGAAGTTTTAATGCCGTTCTGTTCGACAGATGTGCCGTGGGAACTGAACCTTTTAAAAGCTATTACGTGTAAAAAAAAAAGAGAGAAGAATCTGTCCAAAAAAAAAAAGGATTGGGTAAAGGATTAAAGATGATTTTAGTATTGCTGAGAAATGGTAGTATTCGCTTGTCTCTCTGGTATTTGGATTAGGATACAAAGGAAATGATTAGGAAAGGAGGAGAAGGATTAGAATTATTGCTGAGAAATTGTGGTATTAGCTCGTCTGTCTGGTATTTGGATTAGGATGCAAAGGAAATGATTAGGAAAGAATGAGAATTAGAATTATTGCTGAGAAATTGTGGTATTAGCTCGTCTGTCTGGTATTTGGATTAGGATGCAAAGGAAATGATTAGGAAAGGATGAGAATTAGAATTATTGCTGAGAAATTGTGGTATTAGCTCGTCTGTCTGGTATTTGGCTTAGGATGCAAAAGAAATGATTAGGAAAAGGGTTAAAGAATGACTTTATTATGGCTGTGACATGGTGGAATTTCTTCGTCTCTCTGAAATTGGACTATGAGGCAAAAAATATGATGAAAAATGATGATATTCATGCTGGGAAATAGTCGTATCTGCTCGTCTGTCTGACATTGGATCAGGGATACAGAAGTTTGTTGTGTGTGAACTACGTGATCAACAGTTCGTAAACTTATAAGTTACGGGGTGTTAGTCCTTACTGCCACTTTGGAAATCCATTCACCCCCGTTTTTTTCTTTCTTTCTGGTGGTGAAAATGAATACCACTGGCGAAAGAGAAGGTATTAGATCGTTTTTTTGAAGTTAAAGTTTGATTTTGCAGTCCAAGTGTGTTGGTAAAGTTGGAGTGTTTGTTTTTTATCAAGTCTTGAAAGCGAATGTTGGTCGCAGTTCAGACAACTGCAAGTCATTGCCCTCGAAGCTATTGCGATGGTCAGCTTTGAGACACTTGCCAACCATTAACGATATATATATATATATATATATATATATATATATATATATATTTTTTTTTTTTTTTTTTATACTTTGTCGCTGTCTCCCGCGTTTGCGAGGTAGCGCAAGGAAACAGACGAAAGAAATGGCCCAACCCCCCCCCCCCCCCCCATACACATGTACATACACACGTCCACACACGCAAATATACATACCTACACAGCTTTCCATGGTTTACCCCAGACGCTTCACATGCCTTGATTCAATCCACTGACAGCACGTCAAACCCTGTATACCACATCGCTCCAATTCACTCTATTCCTTGCCCTCCTTTCACCCTCCTGCATGTTCAGGCCCCGATCACACAAAATCTTTTTCACTCCATCTTTCCACCTCCAATTTGGTCTCCCTCTTCTCCTCGTTCCCTCCACCTCCGACACATATATCCTCTTGGTCAATCTTTCCTCACTCATTCTCTCCATGTGCCCAAACCATTTCAAAACACCCTCTTCTGCTCTCTCAACCACGCTCTTTTTATTTCCACACATCTCTCTTACCCTTACGTTACTTACTCGATCAAACCACCTCACACCACACATTGTCCTCAAACATCTCATTTCCAGCACATCCATCCTCCTGCGCACAACTCTATCCATAGCCCACGCCTCGCAACCATACAACATTGTTGGAACCACTATTCCTTCAAACATACCCATTTTTGCTTTCCGAGATAATGTTCTCGACTTCCACACATTCTTCAAGGCTCCCAAAATTTTCGCCCCCTCCCCCACCCTATGATCCACTTCCGCTTCCATGGTTCCATCCGCTGACAGATCCACTCCCAGATATCTAAAACACTTCACTTCCTCCAGTTTTTCTCCATTCAAACTCACCTCCCAATTGACTTGACCCTCAACCCTACTGTACCTAATAACCTTGCTCTTATTCACATTTACTCTTAACTTTCTTCTTCCACACACTTTACCAAACTCAGTCACCAGCTTCTGCAATTTCTCACATGAATCAGCCACCAGCGCTGTATCATCAGCGAACAACAACTGACTCACTTCCCAAGCTCTCTCATCCCCAACAGACTTCATACTTGCCCCTCTTTCCAGGACTCTTGCATTTACCTCCCTAACAACCCCATCCATAAACAAATTAAACAACCATGGAGACATCACACACCCCTGCCGCAAACCTACATTCACTGAGAACCAATCACTTTCCTCTCTTCCTACACGTACACATGCCTTACATCCTCGATAAAAACTTTTCACTGCTTCTAACAACTTGCCTCCCACACCATATATTCTTAATACCTTCCACAGAGCATCTCTATCAACTCTATCATATGCCTTCTCCAGATCCATAAATGCTACATACAAATCCATTTGCTTTTCTAAGTATTTCTCACATACATTCTTCAAAGCAAACACCTGATCCACACATCCTCTACCACTTCTGAAACCGCACTGCTCTTCCCCAATGGGATGTATTTAGGGAATCAGTGATGGATTGCGCAAAAGATGCTTGTGGCATGAGAAGAGTGGGAGGTGGGCTGTTTAGAAAGGGTAGTGAGTGGTGGGATGAAGAAGTAAGAGTATTAGTGAAAGAGAAGAGAGAGGCATTTGGACGATTTTTGCAGGGAAAAAATGCAATTGAGTGGGAGAAGTATAAAAGAAAGAGACAGGAGGTCAAGAGAAAGGTGCAAGAGGTGAAAAAAAGGGCAAATGAGAGTTGGGGTGAGAGACTATCAGTAAATTTTAGGGAGAATAAAAAGATGTTCTGGAAAGAGGTAAATAGGGTGCGTAAGACAAGGGAGCAAATGGGAACTTCAGTGAAGGGCGTAAATGGGGAGGTGATAACAAGTAGTGGTGATGTGAGAAGGAGATGGAATGAGTATTTTGAAGGTTTGTTGAATGTGTCTGATGACAGAGTGGCAGATATAGGGTGTTTTGGTCGAGGTGGTGTGCAAAGTAAGAGGGTTAGGGAAAATGATTTGGTAAACAGAGAAGAGGTAGTAAAAGCTTTGCGGAAGATGAAAGCCGGCAAGGCAGCAGGTTTGGATGGTATTGCAGTGGAATTTATTAAAAAAGGGGGTGACTGTATTGTTGACTGGTTGGTAAGGTTATTTAATGTATGTATGACTCATGGTGAGGTGCCTGAGGATTGGCGGAATGCGTGCATAGTGCCATTGTACAAAGGCAAAGGGGATAAGAGTGAGTGCTCAAATTACAGAGGTATAAGTTTGTTGAGTATTCCTTGTAAATTATATGGGAGGGTATTGATTGAGAGGGTGAAGGCATGTACAGAGCATATATATATATATATAGGGGATAGGGGATTAAGAGTACTTCCCACGTATTCCCTGCGTGTCGTAGAAGGCGACTAAAAGGGGAGGGAGCGGGGGGCTGGAAATCCTCCCCTCTCGGTTTTTTTTTAATTTTCCAAAAGAAGGAACAGAGAATTAGGCCAGGTGAGGGTATTCCCTCAAAGGCCCAGTCCTCTGTTCTTAACGCTACCTCGCTAATGCGGGAAATGGCGAATAGTTTGAAAGAAAGAAAGAAAGATATATATATATATATATATATATATATATATATATATAACCATGGAAAGTTCTGTGGGGCCTGGATGTGGAAAGGGAGCTGTGGTTTCGGTGCATTATTACATGACAGCTAGAGACTTAGCGTAAACGAATGAGGCCTTTGTTGTCTTTTCCTAGCGCCACCTCGCGCACATGCGGGGGTAGGGGGTTGTTATTTCATGTGTGGCGAGGTGGCGATGGGAATGAATAAAGGCAGACAGTATGAATTATGTACATGTGTATGTATGTATATGTTTGTGTGTGTGTGTATATATATGTATACGTTGAGACGTATATGTATATTTGCGTATGTGGACGTGTATGTATATCCATGTGTATGGGGGTGGGTTGGCCCATTCTTTCGCTCTGGTTCCTTGCGCTACCCCGCGAACACGGGAGATAGCGACAAAGCAAAATAAATAAATAAATATATATCGTCAATGGGATGGCCTTGATTAGGGCCTCGGCTGCCCGTGCCGTCTCGGCTAACGTAAAAAAAAGATGCGTTAGTGTCAAGGGACGAAGGGGACATACATCAGAGGAACCTTATCGAAGTTGGGTTCGAATCACGAGTGGTGTGCCTCAGGGCTAGCGAGCGACCCATGTCAATATGTAGATGACTTGCCAGAAGGGAGTGTGATCATTCCTAACTACGTTTGCGGGTGGTGACAAGGTCATTAGGGAGGTAAAGAATGACGTAGAACTGCCTCGACTGATTAGGAGAGCTAGACCAATCCCGAAGCTGCTCTGGTATATGGTTAATGTAATTCAGCCGGTGTCAAACATCGAGTAAATGAGGATGGGACACAGTACCATAAATCCTTGATATCTGCCATGAAATAACCTGGAGCAATCTATGTGTGGTAGGGACCTGGGATTTGAAGCTATTTTTAAGATGTCACTACCTTACGAAAATAGTTAAAGGAGATATAAACTGTTCGCTGGTTTATCTCAAAATTGCATTTATGTTCATGGATAAAAAAACATTTTAGCAGACTGATCACATCCTACATCAGGCCAAAAGTTGAATATTTTTTGGTCACCTCACTTCAGGAGGAGAAAGAACTAATGGAGAAGGTCTAGTGGAAGGCGACAAGGATGTTAACAGAAGTAAGAGAGCTGAATTATAGTACGAGAATTGAGAACCATTCTTTTGACCATTATGGGAGAGAGAAGAGTAAAGGGCAATTCGATCACAACCCTTGAGTATTTACACCAATTTAATTCGGGAATGTCCAGTGAACATTTCTTCAAAAGATGCAAAATAACAGGAGAACCAAAGGCCAAAACATGGAATCAAACAAGGAATTTATTGGAAAAGTTGTAACGTAGGTTTAGTCAAATAAACTATGGGATAAAACTGTATAAATGCTGAAAGCATATGGAGTTTTAAAAAGCTGTTGTGAGGGATAGTGGAGGATGTTCAATAGTTAGGACCCCACGAGTGATGAACTCCCTCCCTGTACTGTGCAAATACGTCATTACTTATATACACAGAGACTCCATCCTTTCATTAAGATAACTGGGGTTTATATTCACCGTGTCCACTGGCTGTTCACTACAGCATGGAGCTCTTCACTACACGCATCCCCCTACACGAAAAAATCCCCACTGTAGCATATAGCGCCTCACTACAGGCGTCCCTTCCACAAAAGCCCCACTGCAGCATATACCTCCTCACTCCAGGCGTCCCCTACACAAAAACCCCACTACAGCATACAGTTCTTTACTAAAGGCATCCACTACAGCATACAGCACCTCACTACAGGCATCCTCTCCACAATGCCTCCACTACGGAATATGAAGTATAGCTTATATGCCTCAAATGCACTTCTCCACTACAGGCGTCCCTCCCACAAACGAAATCCACTATGGTCTTCTTCTCTACCAGCCTTCCACTACAGGGGTTTCTTCCACTAATCCTTCCACTGCAGGTGTTCTTTCCACTAACTAACTGCAATGGGCGTCCACTCCACCAACCATCTGTGAAGACAAGACGTCCCTTCCACTAACCACCCATTACAGAAGTCACCAACCACCCACTACAGACGTCCCCTCCACCAATAACACCCACTACAGACGTCCCCTCCACCAATAACACCCATTATAGACGTCCCCTCCACCAAAACCACCCACTAGATACGTCCACTCCACCAACCACCCACTACAGACGTCCCTTCCAACAACCCCCCCCACGACATCCATCCACTCCACTAACCACCCACTACAGAACACGATCCGCAAAGGATCTCCAACTCTATCTCTTGACTACATGTAGTTTAGAGGAAGGGAGAGACGAACCCAGATCTTCCCCACGGCAGGGCAGCATCTCCAGAGGCCAAATTACAATCTCCGGATAGTTAGGGACTGATGTGGAGGGGAAAATTATACAGATGACACCATTAACTTGGTATTAGGTTAGCGACGGGCCCAAGGACAAGGTACCGACCCAACCTCCTTCCCCCGGCATTCTAGCTATGTTCCTTGGAGGAGGCAGTTCTCTTGACGGATGCCATTCGGGAAAAGGTTCTTAGCGAGAGGAGGAAACCAATTTCAGGAACAGCATTTGGAATAGATCAAAAGAATGATGATGTGGTGCTAAAAGCTTTCCTAATCGATCGTATCGATCGTCATGGAGTTTGATCCGATGTGTAGAGGCATTAGATACTACAGTGTGTTCAGAGGATGATGCTCTTTTCTCCCGTTATGAGATTGAAGCCTTCACATAGTGTCTTAAAGGGATTAACGTCCTAGATCTCTCTGGCAATGGAGGAAAGGGGATCAAAAGCGTCTCCTGTGACGATAAGCACATTCCAAAGCTCTCTGGTGTCTCTTGTCTGGAGTTTATAGTTTTCTTCTCGTATAAGACTTCATAGTGTGAGGTGTGTCTCTGTGAAGGAGGAGATGTGAGGGATCCCTGTGGGCATAATTAGTTGTCCCTGTCGCAGTTCTGGAAGGGGATGATGTGAGATCTCTCTCTCTCTCTCTCTCTCTCTCTCTCTCTCTCTCTCTCATTCATACCAATGTTGTAAGTACTGGGAGGTGAGGTCCTCTTATCTGTTTTCATTGCTACTCTCGGTGGCTATGGTCAAAGAAAAGGACAGATAAGCCCGTTTCCTTATCAGTTCACGTTCAAAACATCTGTCTCATTTGAACAAGGGAGAGATGAGCCACCTTTTCTGATCTATACAGAATAAGAACCTCTGTCTCACCAGAGACTCTGGAATCAACACAGTCCCGTCTATAACAAATGTACTTTAATTCACTTTCTACTGTCATTTCGCTCTTTAGCAAATCTTCTCTTACCTCAATCATTGAGATCTCTTGACACTTCACTAATAAGGGCGAGTGGATCTTTTTTTTTTCTGTTTTGTTTCATAGAATCTGGCTTAGCATGGCCAGAAGCATGTCCCCCAATCAAGGCCATCTCGAATGGGAGAGAACAGAGCATAAGTGAAAAGAATGAATGAAGTTCATCACATCTTCTTTGGTGTGTGTAGACCTAACGTGGTTATAGGAAAGGAGAAAAGACAAATAGAAAATAAAACGTCAAGGGTTCGCTGTTCGAGGAAATTATGGGGTATGAGAACGGTCGATCCTCGTGTGGTTGGTTTCCGCACAGAAAGCAAAGGAAGCGGCACCCACACACGTACCACAGGTCGAAGTTTTGGTGACAGGGATACATGCTAGGCACGTCACGAAAGCCGTTGTCGAAGGAATACCTATAGAACAAAGAGAAGGCACTAGCACCTCGGGCGGAGCGAAAAGGGATGGCCCAAAATGATGCAACAACAAGATTAGGGAATGAGGCGAAAGGCATTTGAGTCCAGCTAGCTTAGAGAGAGAGAGAGAGAGAGAGAGAGGGAGAGAGAGAGAGAGGGAGAGAGAGAGAGAGAGAGAGAGAGAGAGAGAGAGAGAGGCAGAGGAAGAACCACCTTAGATACAAGAGCAACACTTCGTAGTTGAGCACCACTTGATCGCAGGGGAAAAAGAAATTACGTACCCATACAACACTCCCGGAGTTTGAGTAGTAGATAAGACTCTGTTGGTTATGTGGAGTTTCCTTGTGTAGAAGGGGTCGGGTTATGCTCAAAATATTTATGTTATTGCAGATAGGAATCACAGTGGCTTGGGAATTTAATGGTGGGGAAGTAAGTGAGATTTAGAAAAGCGATGGAGGTATAAATGGCGCTTTCGCGCTATTGAATTCAACAGAGCTTCTGCTTCCGTATTCCGTGGTGCTGCGGAGTCCCGAATCGGCGAGATTATGTTAAGAGCGGGGAAGAGAAAGAGCGTCAGGGTGAGGAGAAGGAATGGGATGTGATCCCAAGTGTAAGGGGTGGAGTTATAGGCCTCAGAGTGAATGGGGTTTAGAGGCTGGAAAGATTAAATCACTTATGGTAAGGGAGAGAGAAGGTAGAAGATAAGACAGAACCTTTCGCTCTTATATATATATATATATATATATATATATATATATTATAAGGGGGTGCTATTTCATGTGTGACGGGGTGGCGACGGGAATGGATTAAGGCAGCAAGTATGAATAAGTACATGTGTGTATGTGTAAATGTCTGTGGATGTATATGTATGTATACGTTGAAATGTATAGGTATGTATATGTGCGTGTGTTGGCGTTTATGTATATACATGGGTACGTGGGTGGGTTGGGCCATTCTTTCGTCTGTTCCCTTGCGCTACCTCGCTGACGCGGGAGACAGCGATTAAGTATATATATATATATATATATATATATATATATATATATATATATATATATATATACCCTTCCCAAAGTCAGGTAACCCTTTTATCGACCAGCCCGTAGGGGAGGATGAACAGCTAGGTTAACTGTGAACCATCTGCCGCGACCAGAATTCGAATCTATGTAGTCTCGAACCCTGAATGCATCAAGGTAGCCATTACACCACGGAGAAAACATCACATTAAGATATAGACGTCCCATACATAAGCGATTATCTCATACATAAGCAATTTAGACTTATATCATCAACATGTACGATTAATATGTACATTAAATAGATATATAGCAACAAATTTCTACCTTCTAGGGGGGTTCGATCACTCATCATCTTAAATTGCATGGGCAGCTAGCATGCAAACTGGAAATAACTCTCCTCCCTACCTTCATCACACGACCAAGAATGGATCTTAAATCATACCGTATAACGACTGCCTTCATAAACATAACAACATAAGCCACACAAATGCCTCACCGAGGCAGGTTTATGTTTCTCTGAGTAGATTCGGAAACCTTCAACCTCTGGTAGAAGGATTAGATTCCACTATTCCTGGGCTGAATAAGGGGAAAGGGGGTTTTTCAGACTCGAAGGCTAGCGAGAGAGGGAGTGAGTTTATAGGGCTGGTTTGCCGTCTATTGAAGGTGTTGGGATTTAGGTAGCGAGCCAGTTGGTGTTTGCTGATTACACGTCTCTAATGGCAGAGGCGAATGAGAAAATGATGTAGCTTATTTCTGAATTTGGGAGAAGGCTGATAAAAGGAGAAAGCTCAAAGGTACTGAGATAAAAGTAATGTTATGAAGCTTCGTTGACAGAGATAGACAGGTTGTTTGGACTTGGAGCTTGACTGGAGAGAATTTGGAGAAAGATGAGTGTTACAGATGCCTGAGAGTAAACAGGAAAACGGATGGAACAATGGAAGCTGTAGTTAGACCATAGGGTGGTTGAGGGGGGCGATAGATCATAGGTACATTGAGAAGTGTGTGTAAATAAGATCACTGTCATTAAAGGGTAAAGATAAGAAGTTCCAGCGATGTTCCTTGGTTGCAAGGCAAGGATCCTAGAGGAGAAAATGTGAAAGAAGATGGGTGTGTTGGAATTGAAATTTTTGATGACATGTGGTGTAAGGAAGGTTAATCGAATAAGAAATAATGGGGCAAGTAAGATGTGAGGAGGTAAGTGGAGTATAGTTGAGAGCTGAAGAGGGTGTGCTGAAATGGTTTGGACATACAGAGAGGATGAGTAAAGAGAGGTTGACAGAGAGAATATAGTTAGATTTGGTGGGGACAAGGAGACGGGGTAGACTGAATAGAGATAGAGGGATGGAGTGAAGGATCCTATGTGGGGTTAGGGTGTGAATATGCAGGAGGGTGTGAGGCGTACACGAAATATCGCAAAGTGGCGCGATGTGGTATACATGGGGCGACGTGTTATCATTAGGTTGAACCAAAGGATGTGAAGCAGCATGGGAAAACCACAGAAAGCTCTTTCATGCTTGGCATAGAAGGGTGGTTCAGGTATCTGTGCATTATGCATGACAGTTTGAGTATGGACGTGAGCAAAGGAGGCCATTCTTCAACTGTTCCTGGCTCTTCACCTCGTTACACGAGTGACGTCCAATATATAATATATATGTATCAATATGTATTAGTGGATGACGACTGTTCAGCAGTTGCTAGACTGATGAATTCAATCCGACTCTGGTATGTTATCGCGCGAAATTTGCGATCAGCAGGATTCAAACAAAGCCCAAGGCTCTTGGTCATGTAATGAAGTTTGCATAGTTAACATGCACCATGGCACCAAGCAGGACAAGGTGCGTTAAACTCGTTTGATAATTAAGATTTTTTTTTCCTTTCCTTGCATCCTGCACCGACACATAGACAGTGTAGAGCTGATTAAACACAGACACACACACACACACACAAAGACACACACACACATACACTACATAATTATCTTCGTATGGTCTAAAGATATTTGCAGACAAACGTGAGAAATCGCTTAAAATATAGGGTCCCATAAGGGTTAAACTCACAGTACAGTACAAATGTGATTATACACACACACACACACACACACAGTCTTTCCATATGCGCAGAAAAGACGGGCCGATAAACATGACAAAACACTTAAAAAGATGTTCTGCACCTCGCTGGAGGAGCACAAGTGGCAAGGGAGTGGAATTTGGGGCCAAACCTCCAACTATGAAAGAGTTCAGAAGGAGGTGCTTAACTACAGACCAGTCTCCTTTTGACGACTCTGGTCTGCAAGATACTGGAAGAGATAGAGAGGGGGTAAATGGGTGACGTGCTGGAGAGGCTGCCTAAGTGAGAGGCATCATGGTTTTTGGGAAAGGAGGTCGTTGTGTTTGGGGAGCCTGTGAAGCTTCTACAGGAGATAGTGCGCGAAAGTAGACAGAAGATCGTGGTAAGAGAGATGGAATGGGGTGGTAAGAGATACCTAAGGTTGTGGGTTGAGGGACCTAAAGGTGGTGGCAGAAGATATTTTAGGTGGTGGCATGAAAGACTTAAGGCGGTGGCAGGAAAGACTCAAGTTAGTGGCAGGAGAGACCCAAGTGGGTGGTGGCCGGAAAGACCCAAGTTTGTGGTGGCAGGAAAGACCCAAGTTGGTGGCGAGAGAGACCCAAGTTGGTGGCAGAAGAGACCTAGAGTGGTGGCCGGAAAGACCCAAGTTTGTGGTGGCAGGAGAGACCCAGGTTGGTGTGGTAGGAAAGACCTGGCGGAGACCGTGGTGGCAACAGAAACCATGACTGACCACCCAACTCTGACAATTCAGCAAGCGCTCCCGGCAGCTGAGCGAGTGTCGGAGCTTCATCCGTGTGTGCCATCCATTTCCGGCAGCTGAGCGAGCGTCTAAGCTTCATCCGTGTGTGCCATCCATTTCCGGCAGCTGAGCGAGTGTCTGAGCTTCATCCGTGTGTGCCATCCATTTCCGGCAGCTGAGCGAGTATCTGAGCTTCATCCCCGTGTGTGCCATCCATTTCCGGCAGCTGAGCGAGTATCTGAGCTTCATCCCCGTGTGTGCCATCCATTTCCAGCAGCTGAGCGAGTGTCTGAGCTTCATCCGTGTGTGCCATCCATTTCCGGCAGCTGAGCGAGTGTCTAAGCTTCATCCCCGTGTGTGCCATCCATTTCCAGCAGTTGAGCGAGTATCTGAGCTTCATCCCGTGTGTGCCATCCATTTCCGGCAGCTGAGCGAGTATCTGAGCTTCATCCCCTTGTGTGCCATCCATTTCCGGCAGCTGAGCGAGTATCTGAGCTTCATCCCCGTGTGTGCCATCCATTTCCGGCAGCTGAGCGAGTATCTGAGCTTCATCCCGTGTGTGCCATCCATTTCCGGCAGCTGAGCGAGTATCTGAGCTTCATCCCCGTGTGTGCCATCCATTTCCGGCAGCTGAGCGAGTATCTGAGCTTCATCCCGTGTGTGCCATCCATTTCCGGCAGCTGAGCGAGTGTCTGAGCTTCATCCCCGTGTGTGCCATCCATTTCCGGCAGCTGAGCAAGTGTCTAAGCTTCATCCCCGTGTGTGCCATCCATTTCCGGCAGCTGAGCGAGTGTCTGAGCTTCATCCCCGTGTGTGCCATCCATTTCCGGCAGCTGAGCGAGTATCTGAGCTTCATCCCGTGTGTGCCATCCATTTCCGGCAGCTGAGCGAGTATCTGAGCTTCATCCCCCATATGTGCCATCCATACCCAACAAACACCACTCGTATTGTCAGTTGTCCAACTTGATGATTGACTTTCCTTAGGCTCAAGACTTTAAAGAAAAGAAACTGACAGACGCGATCAGCTTAAAGGGACGATTAGCAATTTTCTGTGTCTCGCTTGGCACAGCCCTGGATTTTAGGCAGTGATACCTCAGCTCGTCTTTATTACCTGGCCACCATAAATCAATAGAGGTCGACGCTTGCATATACGTCTAGAGAAGAGAATTATGGAATCGCATTCATTTATCGCGTTTTAGATAGAGAATCCGTTGTTCTAAATAGTACTAGAATACTTAATTTGATTACCCTCTGTTTTGTAAGCCTGTCCACAGTATTTAGCTTTAACCTGGCCTTTTTTGATTATTATTTTCTATCCTTTAAATCTTCTTCGGTCGACAAGAGAAGCCCCTTTCCCCCCACCACTCCGCCTCCTCCTGTCTCTCCTTCCCATCAGGATCCATTCATCTCATGACAAGCGATCCTTCCTCATCCCCGATATGCGAAGTTTGGTCGTGGGTGAATGTAATCATCTGAGGTGATCAACTAGAGACGTGGAGGGTGAAGAGTCTCCATAAAACCTCTGCAGTTTGTTGAAAGCATTTACTTTCCATATATATATATATATATATATATATATATATATATATATATATATATATATATATATATATACATGTTGGAAAGGATCAATTTTGCGAGTGATCAACATATTCCTATGAGTCCACGAGGAAAATGAAACACGATAAGTTCCCAAGTGCACTTTCGTGTAATAATCACATCATCAGGGGAGACACAAGAGAGAAATATAAGTTAGTTGATATAAATCGAAGAGATGAAGCTAGGACGCCATTTGGTAAACATGTGATTGTCCAAAGACACAGACATATACATATATACACATGTACATAATTCATACTGTCTGCTCTTATTCATTCTCATCGTCACACCGCCACACATGACATGACAACCCCCTCCCCCCGCATGTGCGCGAGGTAGCTCTAGGAAAAGACAACAAAGGCCATATCGTTCACACTCAGTCTCTAGCTGTCATGTATAATGCACCGAAACCACAGCTCCCTTTCCACATCCAGGCCCCACAAAGCTTTCCATGGTTTACCCCAGACGCTTCACATGCCCTGGTTCAATTCATTGAACCAGGGCACTCATAGGAATATATATATATATATATATATTCATATATATATATATATATATATATATATATATATATATATATATATATATATATATATATATTCCTATGAGTGCACGGGGAAATGAAACAAGATAAGTTCCCAAGTGCACTCTTGTGTCATAATCATATCACCAGAGGAGATACAAGAAGGTGGTAAGGGGGTATCATTGGTTTATGTATTTTGCGATACGTGTGCAAAGGAGAGACTAATGGACGTGAATGTGCTGAGAGTGGCAACTCACTGGGATGGCTAATCAGTGTTTGGTGGAGTCGAGTTATAAAGAACTGTAGAAGCTTTAGGAAAAAAGCAAATGATATTTGGTTGGTGAAGGGTTGTGATTGTGAGTTTTAAAACATCAGTAAAACAATTGTGTAATGAACGTACATTAAGTTGTAAATGCAAATAGTATTATAGTGTCAAAGGATCATAAACACAGCTTGATGTAGATGGATTTATGGATCACATAGTGGTATTATATCAAAATGATTTTTCCATCTCTTAATGCCTGTCCTAATATTGACAGTGACATAAAAACATGCACATCGATGCAAATTATTTGTTAGTCTCATTTTCCACGTATTATTCTTTTTCAATTAAGTGTGAAGCTGCATTTGATCAAATGTCTTTTGTTCCTCCATTGTATCACTAATTTTCCGTACGGGTTCGGTGATCATCTTGATCCAGTCATGATATGTACACACAGCACAAAAATAATCTTTACACTTTCAGAGTGATATAATATGACATTAGGACGATACAATGTGAGAGCATACTGACCTCTTGAAGTTAACGGGTGATCATTCTGAGACCTGTCGTTCACTGGTGTGAAGATCTTTTTTTTTTTTTGTGCTGTGTACATATCTGATGTAAACTATTTACAACAGGGCACCGCGAGAATCGAACCCGGGTCCTAATATATGGCTCGGGGGGCTAAGCTACTTGACTGTTACGCTAAGAACGCAGGTTCGATTCTTGTGGTGCCTAGCAGTTAATAGATTGCATCTTGATGTATCTGTCTATCATTGGGCCTTATGCCTCTACCAAATGGTAGACCAGAAGCCAAATATATATCGTCTGTATTTTCTTCGATTGCTTTTTGACATTCTGAGGTGAGGAGAGTGAGGAGGAACAGTGGCCAAAACCCATTGGCATCCGATGTAACACATCGAAGTGAGGAAGAATGAAAAACTTCAGTTGTACATCTACGTGTGATGGAGAACAGGTGATTGTTACAGTCAAAGGTTAAGTTAGAAGAAGGAACTGTAACTTCACAGAGGTATATATATATATATATATATATATATATATATATATATATATATATATATATATATATATATTATCCCTGGGGATAGGGGAGAAAGATACTTCCCACGTATTCCCTGCATGTCGTAGAAGGCGACTAAAAGGGGAGGGAGCGGGTGGCTGGAAATCCTCCCCTCTCGCTTTTTTTTTTAATTTTCCAAAAGAGGGAACAGAGAAGGGGGCCAGGTGAGGATATTCCCTCAAAGGCCCAGTCCTCTGTTCTCAACGCTACCTCGCTAATGCGGGAAATAGCGAATAGTATGGAAAATATATATATATAGAAAAAGGGAAGGACAACGAGACGTTTCACTGAGGATGGGAGACGTTTCACTGAGGCTTCCAATACACTGCTGTAAATCCATTGCAACACACTCTTGGGTGATCTGTTACTGCCTCTGCGAAATGAGTCTCTCTCTCTCTCTCTCTCTCTCTCTCTCTCTCTCCCAGGGCAGTTTGTCAACGTCGCTTCAATTTACATGCATAACTCACAACGCCAGAGGGGGGTGAGGCCAGGCCTTGGTAAGTCTGTCTGCAGCAGCTGTAGCAGTACAAGCTCTGAGATTATGTGGCCCAGGTCTCTCTGTCTCTGTCTGACTCTCTCTCTCTCTCTGTCTGACTCTGACTCTCTCTGTCTGACTCTGACTCTCTCTCTGTCTGACTCTGACTCTCTCTCTGTCTGACTCTGACTCTCTCTCTGTCTGACTCACTCTCTCTCTGTCTGACTCTCTCTCTCTCTCTCTCTCCTCATATCCATTCTCGTTGTTACTTAATAAGTTCAAACAGTGGTATAAGTAATTCATCAGGCTATGAACAGTGTTAAGTACTCAGATGATTGTACAAGTATTGATGTGATTAAGGTGAGATCCTGATTAAGGTTGATGTAATTAACGTGTTCCTAATTAAGGCTGATGTAATTAAGGCGAGATCCTAATTAAGGTTGATGTAATTAAGGTGAGATCCTAATTAAGGTTGATGTAATTAAGGTGAGATCCTAATCAAGGTTGATGTAATTAAGGTGAGATCCTAATTAAGGTTGATGTGATTAAGGTGAGATCCTAATCAAGGTCGATGTAATTAAGGTGAGATCCTAATTAAGGTCGATGTAATTAAGGTGAGATCCTAATTAAGGTTGATGCAATCAACGTGAGATCCTAATTAAGGTTGATGTTACCTGTGGAGATTCAGTACTAGTTCAAGTAGACAGTCCACAATGATAAGACCAGCCGGAGAGATCCATAAATCTATTACGAGTATAATTAGAAACACGTCCTTGCCATGTACGTGATTCGTAATAGTGGATCACTCTCTCTCACACACATTCATTTATCATTCCACCTCGCAAATCACTTTCACTCCCCTAGACATATTAAAAGTCTCTGAGCTCCAACGAGGCAAGCTTCAACTTCCTAGGCTTTGGGGGGTTAATTGCTCGTGTGACTACGAAGGATTAATCGTGCAGTTCCTGCCTGGCACGTGTAACTGACGAATGTAAACAAAGGCGAAGGTCGTCAGGGGGGAATGGATGGTCGTGGCGTGAGAGCGACAGGGTACACAGGCGCCAATACTGATCACATAGACGACCTAGAGAGAGGAGAAGTGAGTCTGTCGAAGTCTTTGTGATAAAGTGGATGTTTCGAAGTCCTTGTGATAGAGTGGATGTTTCGAAGTCTTTGTGATAAAGTGGGTGTTTCGAAGTCCTTGTCATAAAGTGGGTGTTTCGAAGTCCTTTTCATAAAGTGGGTGTTTCGAAGTCCTTGTCATAAAGTGGGTGTTTCGAAGTCCTTGTCATAAAGTGGGTGTTTCGAAGTCTTTGTGATAAAGCAAGGTACAAGTTACCAGGATCTGATACCTCAAACTACATGTCATTAGGATTCACTGGAATAACTTACAAGCCCTCAGGATCCAGTAGGAATAATGACAAGCCTCCAGGATCCAATATGACAAACCACAAGTGTCCAGGATCCAGTAAGATGAACCACAAGTCTCCAGCATCTAATACGTCAAACTAAAGGTCTCTGTGATCCAGTTGACACACGACAAGTCTCCGGGGTCCAGTAAGACAAGCACAAGTCTCCAGAATGCAGTTCAACAAACTACAAGTTCCAGAATTTAAACTGACAAACTATAGGCCTCTAGAATCCAATAGCACAAGCTACAAGACTCCAGGATTCACACGGACAAACTACAAGTCTTCAGGACTCGCTTGGACAAATTACAAGCCTCCAGAACTCACTTGGACAAACTACAAGCCTCCAGGATTTACTGGGGGAAACTACAAGCCTCCAAGACTCTCTTACACAAACTACAAGCCTCCAGGACTCACTTGAACAAATTACAAGTCTCTACATTCCAAAAAGGGATCCGATTTCAACGCGTTACAAGACTCCATGGGGGATCCAACTTAACCAACGAAGGGCCAAGAAGAATCCAGTCGGGTTTTCCAGGAATGAAGAAGGATGAAGTATACCGTGGATGGAGGTGGGTGCCAGTCGACTCCATCTATCTAAAGCCCAGTCTACTCCATCTATCTAAAGCCCAGGACGCATATTGACTCATGATTGCCTCTTGTTTCATCCAGTTTCTCCGACGGACGTAGATGAATCCTGCCTTATTGTGATGCTCTAAGTATCCCAGCCATCGCTTCCACGTATGCATTAGGTATGCAAATGAACACACACACACACACACACACACACACACACACACACACACACCTTAAACCTCTGCACGAACGTACTTTTGAAATACGAATGTTGGGAAGAGAATGTTAATTTTCCATGACCATTTGCTTCTGGGTGGCATGAAATGTATGTGATGTATCGATTTTCGAAGGAAAATGACATTGTAAATCATTTACACCTTATGTGGCAGTCGATGGGGGCCCACATAGTGTATATGTGGTCTTAGAAATATCCTTAAAACCTAAAGAAAAAAAAAAAGGATGTTCGTTGGTTGATGTTGGTGTCCAATCAACCAACGGCAATGTAGTTAACCAAGTCAGAGGTTGTAGAAAGGGAGTGGATGGTCCAGATGATTGAGTAGGTAGGCCAAAGTGACTACAGTAAATGTAGATGTATGAGGCAATAAGGCCATACGGTTTAGAGCAATCTAGTATTTGCTTTTTAAGTTGAGGCGACATGGGCAGTTAAGGCCTTAATCAAAGCCATTTCATTCACGCTATATATATATATATATATATATATATATATATATATATATATATATATATATATATATATACCCAAGCCTAAGATAGGTACCCATTTTATTGACCATCCCCTATGGGTGGATGAACAGCTGGGTTGACTGTGGACCGATTGCCACAATCAGGATTCGAACCCTATCATTATTATGATAGCTCTAATGATCATAATCATTGTATAATTATCATTATTTTCATAATAATGATAATCATTATAATTATTGTTATTAGTATCATTATATTTGTTATTGCTATTATCATTATCATTATCGCTATGATTAATATCATTATTATCAACATTGTACGAAGTCATTATAATGAAGTCTTTTTTTTTCATCTATCCCCTTTATTATCTCATCATCATCATCTAAGTAGATATTCCTATCATTGTTATAATTGCAATTACTTTTTTTTTCCATTTGCAATGGAGGCGGTCTGTGTTGTCATCATAACTACGGCGTTAGTACTAATAATTGTAGTGCATGCCTGGCAATATCTATGCAAATGATCATAGTGGAATATATACAACTGAACTCTCAAACATAACACTGGGACATTTTTGCCCCATTTGCTCTAACCCTTCGTATAGCTTATGGGTTTGTTATAATGGCTTCGCAATGCCCATGATATAGACACACGGTCGCGCGGGCGATTTTGATACAACTCTTCTTGGTATCACTTAAAAGGCGTTTTCTTTGGGCCTTATGTATCCCCAAGGTATAGTGTGTGTGTGTGTGTGTGTGTGTGTGTGTAACTGCTTGTTGTAATTACCTGTTCTTAATCTCGCCTTGAGATTACTTCAGTCCCATACGACTATTTGAGGACGCTCACGGCATTTACTGTGTTCAGTCGAACCTTCGAAGAAAGGGGAGTGATTGTGTCATTGATTGGTTAAGTTGGTAGGAGGACTTTTATCATATATATATATATATATATCCCTGGGGATAGGGGATCAAGAATACTTCCCACGTATTCCCTGCGTGTCGTAGAAGGCGACTAAAAGGGGAGGGAGCGGGGGGCTGGAAATCCTCCCCTCTCGGTTTTTTTTTTTTTTGTTCAATTTTCCAAAAGAAGGAACAGAGAATTGGGCCAGGTGAGGGTATTCCCTCAAAGGCCCAGTCCTCTGTTCTTAACGCTACCTCGCTAATGCGGGAAATGGCGAATAGTTTGAAAGAAAGAAAGATATATATATATATGGCTCATGGTGAAGTCCCTTAAGGATTGGTGGACTACCCATGCCATAGTGAATGTTTACATTGAAGAGATATAAGTCTGCTAACTGTATCTGACATATGTTGTTTAGGGAGAGTAATGGTTAATTAAGAGAGTGAGGGGCATGTCCAGAGTTTCAAACTGGGGGAAGGATGCTTTAGGAATGGTAGAGGAAGGGTGGTTGAAGTGTTGGCTTAGACGAATGTGTGTGCGTGAGAAATACTTTGAGAAAGAAAAAAGATAAGACTTGCACGTGACATTTACGAATTTAGAGAAAGTGTATGATAAGGTTGATAGAAAGGATTTCTGTGTTACGAACGTTTGGTGTGGGAGGAAAGCTGTTAGAATCAGCAAAGAGATCTCAGAGTAAGACGTGTTTGCGAGAAGGAAGTGAAGACGGTGCGTGGTTTCAGGTGGGTATGAAGGTAAGACGTGTGTGCGAGAAGGAAGTGAAGACGGTGCGTGGTTTCAGGTGGGTATGCAGGTAAGACGTGTGTACGAGTAGGAAGTGAAGACGGTGCGTGGTTTCAGGTGGGTATGCAGGTAAAACGTGTGTGCAAGAAGTAAGTGAAGACGGGGCGTGGTTTCAGGTGGGTATGCAGGAAGGATGTGGAAAGTCATCATGGCTCTTTAAACTCTTTTTGGATGGGATGGTGAGGGAGGTGTATGGCGTGATGAGTGGATCACGTATGCGGTCTTTTGAGGATGGAGGAGCCTGTGAGTCAGTTTGTTTGCTGATGACACAGATGTTTGGGCAGATTCGAGACTGAAACCGCTGAAGCTGGTGTTGGGATAGGTTAAATTGGAGAGATATGGCATACAGGGGGTGACGATATCAACGAGACTAAACGATGGTATATGAAGCGATCAGGAGACAGCTAGAGAATCGATGGGAACGAATTCTGCCGTGCCTTCGTTTGGTCCCTGGCGCTACCTCGCAAACGCGGGAAACAGCCAGCTGAAAGAAAAAAACTATATATATATATTTGAGAAAGAGAGAGAGAGAGAGACTCTGACAATATCAGTACGTACGTAACACACAACCCCACCTCTCCTCTCCCCACCTCGTCTGTCTGTCTCGTTTGTCTATGTCTGTCTAAGTCTGTCTCTCCTGAGCGTCCCTTTCTCCCTCACTCATATGCATGAACCACCGTTGGCCAACGCGACGGAGGGAGGCAGGCACCACGAGCCATGATCATTCTATATTAGGGATCCACCGTTTTTTTTTTTTTTTCTTTTCTGGACGTTGTCAGTAATGGATATTAATACCTGAGACATGAAAGCCTCTGGTAAAATGACCTCAATACGATAGGAGTGTAGGGATGATATTCCCCTGACAAATCCCCTTTACCTTCCGTGGTTAATGAGGGGATATTGACCTCTCTGTGTTACGTCTAGAAGGACGAGATTTGCCTTAGTGGTCATCGTTGCCTGGAAAATGCCATGGGAGAATGACCTTACTAGAATAAGCTCTTCTATTCCATTTTTCCTTTTTTTTGTTTGTTTGTTTCTTCCCTTTAAGTCTTAATCCTGGCTCTGAGTGTGTCATGTGAATGATGTTTTTCACTGTCTGTCAGACTTGCAAGGTAGTCGTACAACGTAGGTCACAAAATACCTCACAGACTTACGACATGATGAGGGGAAGATGCAGTTGTGCATTTAGATGTATACAGAACGGGGCACTGAACTAGCAAAATACGGAGCTATGTTAGATTAAGGTATTCCCTATGTGTCGTAAAAGGCGACTAAAAGGAGAGGGAGCGGGAGGCTGGAAATCCTCCCCTCCAGTTTTTTGACTTTTCCGAAAGGAACAGAGAATGGGGCCACGTGCGGAGCTGTGTTAGATAAGGGTATTCCGTGTGTGTGTCGTAAAAGGCGACTAAAAGGAGAGGGAGCGGGAGGCTGGAAATCCTCCCCTATAGTTTTTGACTTTTCCAAAAGAAGGAATAGAGAAAGGGGCCAAGTGCGGAGCTGTTAGATAAAGGTATTCCTTGTGTGTGTCGTAAAAGGCGATTAAAAGGGGAGGGAGCTGAGGGCTGGAAATCCTCCCCTCCAGTTTTTGACTTTTCCAAAAGAAGGAACAGACAAAGAGGCCAAGTGCGGAGGTGTTTTAGATAAAGGTATTCCCTGTGTGTCGCAAAAGGCGACTAAAAGGGGAGGGAGCTGAAGGCTGGAAATCCTCCCCTCCAGTTTTAAACTTTTCCAAAAGAAGGAACAGACAAAGGGGCCAAGTGCGGAGGTGTTTTAGATAAAGGTATTCCCTGTGTGTCGCAAAAGGCGACTAAAAGGGGAGGGAGCTGAAGGCTGGAAATCCTCCCCTCCAGTTTTTAACTTTTCCAAAAGAAGGAATAGAGAATGGGGCCAAGTGCGGGTTTCCCTCTTAGGCTCAGTCCTCTGTTCTAAACGCTACCTCGCTAACGCGGGAAATGGCGAATATATATGAAAAGAAAAGGACATCATCATCCCAACACGGTAATAAGATACTTTCCAAATTGATCAGTCCATTTCCTGGGTCGCTCCCCTTCTTTCGCTTTTTTTTCCCTTTTCTTGTTTACCCCAATTGCAATTAGCCACATCAAGCTTGGTCAACCACTCAAGCTTGGCCGCACGTTGCAAGCTTCGTCCGCCTTCCTCTCCAAGGCCGCAAATGATATCGTGTTCCTTGCCGCATGCGGCAGAAAGATAAAAGAAAATATGTAGGTTGCGGACAACTGATTTGAATGAAATCAAGTTTAGTTTGCCGATCAATTCTGATATTCTGATAACAATAATGATTATGATAACATTAGTAATAATGATAATAAAAATAATGATAATAATATGATAATAATGATGATGATAATAGTAATAATGATGATGATAATAATGATAATGATAGTAATAATGAAATAATCATAATAATAATGATAATGGTGATGATGATAATAATAATTATAACAGTAATAATGATAATGTAATAATAATAATAATGATGATAATAGTAATATTATTAATAATAATAATTATAATGAATGTTAAATCACACGTGTAACTTGTGTGGTAAAGTGTTTATTCTAGTTTACTTTCTCATGCCCAGTTTCTCCGTGACTGCCAGTTATGAGGTGACTGTATTGACCAGTTGACAGCAAAAAGTAACTGGTTCAGTGTACGCATTAAGAGCGAACGTGGTCTTAGAATTACGCATATCTTTTTTAACACCCAATAAGCCTGTGAATAGGAGTTCGAATAGTGATTACAACTTAGTGTTCACAGCCTTAACGATCATTGACCACCTCAAACCAGCTCACACCCTTAACGATCATTGTCCTCTGACCATCTCACACTCTTAACGATCATTATCCTCAACTAGCTCACACCTTTAATGATCATTGTCCTCAGACCATCTCACACTCTTAACGATCATTATCCTCAACTAGCTCACACCCTTAATGATCATTGTCCTCAAACCAGCTCACAGACTTAACGACCATCGACCTCAAACTCAGATAACCAATCAACCACCACACAATAATAATAGTGAATGAGGGGTCGACTCCTCACCTGAGAATATTTCAATTTCTTCTTCTAACCCGAAAGTATCTTGTGTTGAGCAGCACACGGGGAAATTTTCCGTGATCGGGAAATATTCCCCCTGTCGAAATTTACATTTATATCCTCTTTATTCCCGTGTAGGAAGGTGAGCTTTCTCGGGAATAATAACAGCAGACCATTAAATATTCATAGCCACCAAGGAGTGTTTTATGGACCCCAAAGATAATCTCCATAAATATGAGGATCAGAGAGGACTTCGAGAACAGTGGGTATGTTTTGTTTAACATTAGAGGTTACTGCTTCTTCAAGTCAGATCATATATATATATATATATATATATATATATATATATATATATATATATATATATATAATGTATATATGGGGTGAAAGGAAGGCTACTGGAAGCGGCGAGATGTTTCAATAAGAAGAGTAAGCTGTTTGGAAATATGGAGAAGATGAGTGAAAAGAGATTGACAAAGAGGATCTATGCGTCGAAATTGGCTGGGGAAAGAGGGATTGAGAAACTGGGGAAGGAGATAGGATGATGACGGTTTTAGGGTATAAAGGCTAAATATTCCAAAGGACAAGAGTCATATACATGGAATGAAATAAGTTGGTGTGGTATACGGAGGGCGACGTGCTATCAGTGGGCTGAACCACAGTGTATCATAAGGTGATCTGTACGTAAAGTGCGATATTCTCGGTAGATTGCTATTAGATGGGAGACTCTGGGGATAGATACAGGTAAAGACTTGGACGTACGCAAATAAGGTCACTACTCGTATCTTCATTTATTCACGTAAGAAATTATCTTTTTCTTTCTTCTTTTGACAATAACAGGTCGGTGAACATATTTCCATGCCCATGGCGGCATTCTGGACTGATCCAATTTCAAGCACGTAAAAAAATGATGGATGTATATATTTTTTTTTTTTTTTGGATAAAACTCGTTAACTTCTAAATTAACAACTCTCCTGCTAATACGATGCGGTAAAAGACGTAATGCGTATATCCTGACCAAGAGAAAGAGAGAAAAAAAAATAGAGTAAAATTCTTTAACTGTGACAAGTTTAGCGTTCCACACTTTTCCTATTTTGCTTTGGTGTTTTGTACAGTTTCCAGGGGGAGAATATTGGACAAGCGACTGGTAGAAAATAAAAGCACACCCTGCAGGCACACCTCTCTCTCTCTCTCTCTCTCTCTCTCTCTCTCTCTCTCTCTCTCTCTCTCTCTCTCTCTCTCATTGTATTAGCGAGACTATCCTGATATATTGTCAAGTCTTTAACAAGGGTGTTTAGAACTACCCTTATGTCTTCAGCAAGTCTTTCCAGAAGTACCATCATGTCTTCTGTAGGCTTTCCACAAGTATCATGAAGTCTTCAGCAAGGCTTTCCAGAAGTACCATCAAGTCTTCAGCAAGGCTTTCCAGAAGTACCATCAAGTCTTCAGCAAGGCTTTCCAGAAGTACCATCGAGTCTTCAGCAAGGCTTTCCAGAGAAGTACCATCGAGTCTTCAGCAAGGCTTTCCAGAAGTACCATAGAGTCTTCAGCAAGGCTTTCCAGAAGTACCATCAAGTCTTCAGCAAGGCTTTCCAGAAGTACCATAGAGTCTTCAGCAAGGCTTTCCAGAAGTACCATCGAGTCTTCAGCAAGGCTTTCCAGAAGTACCATCGAGTCTTCAGCAAGGCTTTCCAGAAGTACCATCGAGTCTTCAGCAAGGCTTTCCAGAAGTACCATCGAGTCTTCAGCAAGGCTTTCCAGAAGTACCATCGAGTCTTCAGCAAGGCTGTCCAGATTTATTATCAAGTCTTCAACATCTGTCCAGAACTGCTATTAAGTCCTCAGTAAGGCTTTCCAGAAGTACCATCGAGTCTTCAGCATGTCTCCACAAAGGCTTTCCAGTAGTACCATCAAATCTTCAACCAGCTTGTCCAGGAGCAGTCAAGTCCAACGCTGTCCAGACGGTCAATATCTTTAAAAAGGTTTCCAGGAATTATGATCGCGTCTTGTATCACAGCCATCCAGCAAGAGTTTTTTTTGCTCCTAGATTTATTAATCTAAGAATTTCCTTTATCTCTGGAGACCATCCAGAAAAAAAGAACCATAAGATCACCTTTGATGACCCTAAAGAGCTTTTGCAGTTTTCAGGTTTACATACATTTAGAATTTCCCGTCACTGAGTAACGTTTTCTGGTACGTACCTTCCAGGTGTTCGCGAACCAATTGTCGTCTCCAGGACACCGTACATTCCAGGCCATATATATTACTCATGCATTCCAACGAAATTCCCAGAGCGATCTAAGTTTCTTTTTTCTTATTTCATAGAAAAAATGTTCAATCTATCGAATTTATTCTCAGTCAACGGTACCCTAGAATCCAAAGTCCATTAACGTTTTATATAAACACTTATCCTCTGCGTCGTCAACAAATGCCCTTTTAAAAGAGATCTTTATTATTCTAATAAGAATTTTTGCTTTCGTTCACTTCATCAGACATGTACACAGGAATCGTAGGCATTTGCCGGAATTAGGTACATAGTGTACGATCAGTAAAACCCGAATGCCCCATTTTCTTTCCAGGGAACCTTGTCTCCCGTTAGCATTTAATTCACCAAGAAAATGTCAAATTAGACACGTCGCTTTGCCAAAGCCCTATATAAATTATTGTCAGAATAACAACTGATTTAAATTACGTTATTGTTTCCGACAGTTCAGCTATATATAGCTTCCCGAATCTACAGCAGCTTAAGCAATCTAAATGTTGAAACTATGAAAGAAATAAATCCAATATATATATATATATATATATATATATATATATATATATATATATATATAATAATGACTTTTCAGAAAACTGGAATTGATTTTGGACGAAATGAAATCGGCTGGAGAGAGAGAGAGAGAGAGAGAGAGAGAGAGGATTTGATACTTAAGGAACCTCTAGGCCAAGATATTTTTTTTTTGCCTATCGCGTACCGTTCACCACAACAAAATGATATAGAGAATTACGAAGAACAAGTGGCGTGAGTCTGGTGTTGTCTCCATGTGAGGTGCAGTCATGTATGTGGACCGAAAGCCAGTAGCTCACGTGTGAGTGAGGAAGCAAGAAAAGACAGATGTGTGGTGGTGGGCCTAGGGAGTGGCACTTGACAGCTGCCGTTGAAGTGCTGTGGCTTCAATGTGCTAAGGTGGGGTTGGGGGGGTCACGAACCCCTCCAGATACGCAGGGAGAGAGAGAGAGAGAGAGAGAGAGAGAGAGAGAGAGAGTGTTGGAAGTGAGGGAGTAAGGTGCTAAGACCACGACCATCACCACTACCAGGCTCCCTCTTACCACTACCATCACCACTACCAGGCATTTACCACTACCATCACCACTACCAGGCATTTACCACTACCACTACCAGGTTCCCTTGTACCACTACCATCACCACTACCAGGCTCCTACCATCACCACTACCAGTCTCCTACCACTACCATCACCACTACCAGGCTCCTACCACTACCATCACCACTACCATCACCTCTACCAGGCATTTACCCCTACCACTACCATCACCAGTACCATCCTCCCTTCCTACCACAACCAACACCACGACCACCTCTCCCTACCACAACCACACCCTCTTCCCCTAGGCGCTAGCTATACCAACACACACACACCATCTCAGCCTCTCCCCTCACTACTGCCACTGCTGCTGCTCCCAGCCAGCCAGCCAACACTACTGCCACTGCTGCTGCTCCCAGCCAGCCAGCCAACACTACTTGGGCTGAAGTTATTACCTTGTGTCTCGTCTTTAAGTTCAGCAGCTCCGAGGTGTAATAACTGTGGGCTTGGATTTGTAGTTCCGACCACACAGGATATATTTTTTTTTCCCTAGGTCTCTGTTTCAATCGGGTATTTTTGCTTTTATGATGGTAATTTTGATATATATATTTTATTCATATTCACCGTTTCCCGCGTTAGCGAGGTAGCGTCAATAACAAAGGGCTGAGCCTTAGAGGGAGTATCCTCACTTGGCCCCCTTCCCTGTTCTGTCTTTTGTGAAGTTAAAAACTGGAGGAGAGGATTTCCAGCCTCCCGCGCTCCCTCTTTTTTATCGCCTTCTACGACACACGGGGAATACGTGGGAAGTCTTCTTCCTCCCCTATCCCATATATATCTATATATATATATATATATATATATATATATATATATATATATATATATATATATATATATATATCCCTATTCTGCTTTTGTATTTTTTTCATACTTGCTGCCTTCATCCATTCCCGTCGCCACCCCGCAACACATGAAATAGCATCCCTCACCCCACCCCTTGGGAGGTAGCGCTAGGAAAAGACCAAAAAAGGCCACATTCTACTCGACCCTAGTTAGAGGCACTGCCCTCCAAGCAACATTTAGAGAATCAAGCTGAAGATGGAATTTTTTTCGTTTCTTAACTCCTCTTTGTCAGCTTCCACCAGCTTTTGGATTCGGGGTGGGGGTAGAAAGTCCTCCCTCGGTAAAAAAGTTTATCCTGTGATACAAAAGTTCCTTAATGAGAGCTTGGAAAACATCCTGCCAGACTTACTTGGGAAGGAAGAAAAAACTTAATGATGGAATTATTTGTCCATATTTTTCTGTTTTGATATATATATATATATATATATATATATATATATATATATATATATATATATATATATATAGCTACGTCTCTTCGTTGTATATCAACTGACTGTTATATTTCTTTTTTGTATTTTCCCTGATGATGTGATTATTACACGAAAGTGCACTTGGGAACTTATTCGTGTTTAATATCCCCGTGGACTCGTAGGAATATATATATATATATATATATATATATATATATATATATATATATATATATATATATATATATATGCTTTTGACAGCATGATGTTACTTAGATATTCTTTTCATCGACCTATCAATACATTTCTTTTACCAAGAGCGAAACAAATTTTCTAGAAATATGATTCTAGGGTAGATGTACTTCCTAGATTCCAAGTAGTGAATGGAGTCCAAATGTAGAAGGTACTGACCTCATGACCCAATCTCATGACCATATATACCAGAGGATGTGGGTGAATGAACCAGGTGGATGGCCAGGTGTGTGCCTTACCCCAGTTACTGGAGGAAAAATCAGTTCCCTTTATATGGACTCTTTTCTTTTTTTTCTTATAATCGGTTCTGCTTCTCTCGTCTCGTGTTCTTATCGTAGTTCTTGTCTCAGCAGGCCAACTGAGGAGACTGGCTAAGTGGGGTCTTTCCTTGACAGTTAGCTTTACCAGTTCACACTGAGTGGTTAATTTTGTAGTTTACCTTGACAGCTTCATCAGTACACACTGAGTGGCCACATTCAGTAGTTTACCTTGACAGTTAGCTTTGCCAGTGCACACTAAGTGGTCAGATTCACTAGTTTACCTTGACAGGCAGCTTCAGCAGTTCACACAAAGAGTGGTCATATTCAGTAGTTTACCTTGACAGTCAACTTCAGCAGTGGACTTCAGCAATCAGTCATCTTCATTAGTCTACCTGAACAATTACTTCCCGGAATCCACCTCAGCCATGAACTTCAGCAGGTGCCATCAGTTTCAGCGGTCCACACACACACAGACTATTCACCTTCAGCAGTCGCCTTCAAGAGAGCCACCACCTTCAGCAGGTCTCTCTCTCTCTCTCTCTCTCTCTCTCTCTCTCTCTCTCTCTCTCTCTCTCTCTCTCTCTCTCTGGCTCGTCACCTCAACATGCCTCTTCAGGAAGAGGCTTTGAAGGGCTCCTCCTTCGTGTCCAGACGGAGAGGCCAATGGAGTTCCTCTCCAGACCAGGAGGCCAATTAGTTCTTCTCCAGACGAGGAAATCAGTAGACTCCGTCTGAAGACGAGAAGGCCAATGGACTCTGTCTCAGGACGAGAAGGCCAATGGATTCTGTCTCAGGACAAGAAGGCCAATGGACTCTGTCTTAAGACAAGAAGGCCAATGGATTCTGTCTCAAGACGAGGAGGTCAATAAAGTGAGATGCTTCCTTATCATCTTACAGCACCCCAATCTTGCCAGTCTTAGGTAAGACGTGTGTGTGTGTGTTGGAAATCGACCACAGTATTTTGTCCCGTATAGTTCGTCCCTAGCAGTGCACATTACTGGTTGAGCTCAGCTCATAAAGTGATTTACACAGTCCTTTGCACACAAACACACACACGCACACACACACATACATACATACATACACACACACTCACACACACACGTAGGTTGTTTAGGCAATTTACAACATTTTCTCTGGCCTAACAACTCTTTGACAAAAAAGTTGTGAAGTTGGACTCAAAGCCAAAAATAAATGCGAGTCCCCGTGGCGCAGTGGTTAGCGCCACTGACCATGAATCGGCGCGGTCCCTCCCAGGATCGGGACTGTATGGGTTCGAGTCCTCGACGCGGCAGGACGCACAAGCTGACCCAGGTGTTCATCGTACCCTCGGGGCTGGTGGATAAAAAGATCCCTGACTTAGGCTAGGGTGTGATTACGTCAGTGCTATACAGGGAGCGAGTTTTATACTTGCAGAGGAGACCAAATCTCAAGGACATTTTCTGTGACCACAGAACCTTTTAATCTTCTGCATGATACCTAAAATGGCCACGTCCTCTTTATCTTATTCCACTCTACCACTCTTACACAGAAAGTACTTATATCAAAGATGTTCTTGTTTCTATTCCATATTATGTTCACTGGTTGTTCCATCTCTCCATCATTTTGAAGGTCTGTTGATTGTTTGTGTCATCAACTGAGTTTAAAACCTTTAAAGTTTTTTCTTTTATTTGGGTCATCCTTCACTCTTCTCTCTTCGTCTTGGGTAAGTCTAAGGCTATTAGCTCTTCCTTGTTACTCTGCCCTCATAATTCTGATACTGTCTTTGTTGCCTTCCTCTGGACCTTCTCTATTAGCTTTTTGTGCTTCTATGGATGCGCTGACCAAAACGTTAGAGGTATGGTCAAATCTTGTAGAAAATGGACGGCTTACTGGATATATCCATATCCCTAGACTTGAACGCTATTCTAGTGTTTGCCAGCAGTTTGCTTGTTTCCCTAACTATCCAACTATTATGGTACACTAGCCACAGGTTAGGGACGATGTCAACTCCCAAATCCCTGTTATATACTGGTGTGTGTGTGTGTGTGCATGTAAGAGTTAAGGTATGGTGCATATGTACCAGGTTTAAGGGACGGGACAACACGAGTGTAAAACTCTCCCGTAACATAAAAATAGTAATCACACACACACACACACACACACACACACATACACAATCACACACACATACACAATCACACACACACACACACACACACACACACATACACCAAATGGCGTCCTAGCTTCGTCCCTTCGATGTATATCAACTGACTTATATTTCTCTCTTGTGTCTCCCTGATGATGTGATTATTACACGAAAGTGCACTTGGGGACTTATGTTTCATTTTCCCCGTGAATTCATAGGAATATATATATATATATATATATATATATATATATATATATATATATATATATATATCACATAAACCTCCAACAGCCAGGATCGAACCCGGGACCGCTGCGTGGGAGAGAGAGAGGGAAAGAGAGAGAGAGAGAGAGAGACTTGTATATACTACTTCGACACACCTGGACAATATTTTCAATCCTTAACTCACCCCTGAGGCTTACTGTATATATATTTTTCGCGTAGTAGATAAGGACAATGGTACCTTAAATCCCCCTAATACATAGTCCATAGTCAACGAATACCTAAGTCGCAAGAACGAGGAACGAACCTAAAAGTAAAGTAAGATGAAGCGACCATCTCACAGGGAAACGAGGAACGAACCTTAAAAGTAAAGTAAAATGAAACGATCAGCTCACAGGAACGAGGAACGAACCTGAAAAGTAAAGTAAAATGAAATAGATTCAGAATACTTGAGGAACGTCTCGTGCGATTTGAAAGGAACAAAGAAAGGCGTCGACCCAATTGTCTTCAGTTCAAAGAGGCTTCGAATCCGACGTTTGTGCCTTTGAATAGCTGGGTAACTACTCCGTCCTCGAACTCTTTCGAAAAATCTCTCTATGGCGTCTAATGTTATCTATATATATACAAAACCTAGCCTAAGTTAGGCTCCCATTTGATCGATCGGGCCCCATTGGGGAGGGACGAGTCACGTTCGTAGGGCAAGACTATATATACAGCTGCTACGAGAGCAGGAGACAGAGGTCGTGCAACAGGTGGCTGCGGTGGCCTAGATCCTAAGACGTTTAGGTGCTTCTGTTAGAACGAACGGGTATTTCATGAATGATGTGATTATGACACGAAAGTGCACTTGGGAACTTGTTTTATTTTCCCCGTGGACACACAGGAATATATATATATATATATATATATATATATATATATATATATATATATATATATATATATATGGAGAAAAGTTTATATCATTAAAAGGTTGAACTATGAACACTATGGTGTTTTCGTATCGAATCAAGGGATATTTTGTTCAAGGAATATGAGAAGATATTGCGTTTTCGCCCTTTGAAAATTTTTACGAAGGTTCCTGTTTCGTAATTGCAAGATAATGCAGAAGTCCGAAATGAGATGAGAATTAAGTTCGGTACGAGAAAGAGAACATGCGTTAGGAGGAGGAAAGGAGGGAGGGAAAGTGAGCTGAAGTGTGTAAAGTAGAATAACCCAGCATAAGTGTGAACTCGGTCACTACGACTACTACTACTATCACTACTACTACTATACTGCTACTACCACTACTACTACTAATAATAATATGACTACTTCTTGTACTACTTCTACTCCTACTACGACTACAACAACTATTACTACTACTACTTCTACGATTACTACGACTGCTGCTGTCACTACTATGTGTCTACCCAATTTCTACAACTAACATGCATCCAATCAGTACCGAAGAGTGTTATTTACACACACACACACACACACACACACACACACGAAACACCTCAAGCCTCTGTGTTGAGAGTGATGGCTGGATCCATAAAACTATTACTGCTGCAACTTTTAGGCTTTGACCCAACGCTCAACAGTATATACACAAACATTCGGGAATACACGAATACACACACACACACACATGAAATATATATATATATATATATATATATATATATATATATATGTATATATATATATATATATATATATGTATATATATATATATATATATATATATATGTATATATATATACACACACAATATAATGATAAAAGCGTTGTACACTCACGGTGTAATAAGTGATGGTCATAATAATAATAATAATAATGATAAAAAAAAGGGAATAAACTATTGTGTGTGTTGATCCTTTCAACACGGAATATACATATTTTTTTTTCTTTTTTTACATGCGCAAACAAAAGCCTGGGCTTGCGCTCGCACGACCTCCTCCCCTCTCTCCCCCCTTCTCCCCCCAACACCTCTCCCCTGGGGAGATTGGGGTAGGGGTGGGTTGGTGGTGGTGGAGAGAGAGAGAGAGAGAGAGAGAGAGAGAGAGAGAGAGAGAGAGAGAGAGAGAGAGAGGAATACTTTTTGATTTGTGTGGACGCGATGAACTGCCAGACAATGGAGCCGTGCATTTTTATACATTCTCTTAACCACCAGGGCATGGGGTGGGGTGCGGTGTGTGTCGGGGGTGGGAAGGAGAGAGAGAGAGAGAGAGAGAGAGAGAGAGAGAGAGAGAGAGAGAGAGAGAGAGAGAGAGGGAACACTAAGCAATTATAAAGTAGAATATGAATATTGACCTAACCTTAAACTTGGCTATTGCTCAGCCTGGGGTAGCTTACCTACGCCATGATCTATGGCGAAATCCGTAAATCCGATTGACTGTGTTCTTCATCTGAAGCCCATATTGATCCTTTTAACAGTTTGAATACCATAAATTTCCATTTATCTCTCCCTGACATAGTCTCTATTTATTTCATCTTATGGACGTGCAGACAACCCCATTTTCCATTTATCTTTCTCTGACGTAGTCCCTATTTAATTTCATGGACATGCAGACGACCCCATTTTCCATTTATCTTTCTCTGACGTAGTCCCTATTTATTTCATGGACGTGGAGACGACCCCATTTTCCATTCATCTTTCCCTTGACGTAGTCCCTATTTTATTTCATGTACGTGCAGACGACCCCATTTTTCATTTGTCTCTCTGACGTAGTCCCTATTTTATTTCATGTACGTGCAGACGACCCCATTTTCCATTTATCTTTCCCTTGACGTAGTCCCTATTTTATTTCATGTACGTGCAGACGACCCCATTTTCCATTTATCTTTCCCTTGACGTAGTCCCTATTTTATTTCATGTATGTGCAGACGACCCTATTTTCCATTTATCTTTACCTGACGTAGCCCCTATTTATTTCATGGACGTGCAGACGACCCCATTAAGCGATTTGGTCATCAAGGAAAACGCGGACGTATGATCCATAACCCATAACCTTTCAACTCCATGAGAAACATAATCTATGATTCCCTCTTCCTCTCTATGACGACCCTGGCTTACAATTGGATACGCCTTCGTCCATCCCACGGACCCCAAGCACCATCGCCCTCTATGATCTAAAAGCTGAGCAAGTGCTGTGCTTGCTTGCCTACCTGCTTAGGCCTCCTCTCCCAGGGCAAGCAAGCAGTTCGGTCTTCAAACAACCCCATCAGGGACCTAGCAAACTAGTTCAAGAAGAGGATACGAGGCTGGGGAATTTGACTCGAGTGTGTGTCTGGATAAAGAGAGTCAAAACAAAGGGAGATGTTTCTTTTTATTTTCTTTTATACAGTGGATCGGTTAGCGAGTGGGCTCACCGTGTATTGTTTGTGGTGGGTGGTCGTTCCCCTGAATGCTACCCACTGTGAAATGGTTATTAAGTGGTGGTAGAGTCACTGTGTCTTGGTTTTCAGTGGTGATATGGTTACTATGTAATGGTTGTTAGTGGGAATGTAGTCACTGTGTAATGGTTGTTAGTGGAGATGTATTCACTGTGTAATTTTTCCCAGTGGGGATATAGCCACTATGTAATTGTTGCCAGTGGTGATATAGTCGCTGTGTAACGACTGTCATTGGTGACATAGTCACTATGTAATTGTTGTCAGTGGTGATAGTCATTGTGTAATGGTTGCCAGTGGAAGTATAGGTTCTGTACATTGATTCTAAGTGACAGTGGGACCACTGTACATTGATTTTCAGTGGTAGTATTGCCACTGTATATTGATTTTTAGTGGTAGTGTGACCACTATGCATTGATTTCCAGTGGTAGTGTGACCACTGTATATTGATTTCCAGTGGTAGTGTGACCACTGTATATTGATTTCCAGTGGTAGTGTGACCACTGTATATTGATTTCCAGTGGTAGTGTGACCACTGTATATTGATTTCCAGAGGTAGTGTAACCACTGTATATTGATTTCCAGTGGTAGTGTAACCACTATACATTGATTTTCAGTGGTAGTATAAAGACGTCTATCGATTTTGGCCAATGCCTTCAGATGTTCATTTGTTCAAGACAACACTGAAGAACGCGTTCCAATTCTGTGAAGTTCAGTGGAGAAGGAGACATCATATAATGTCGTTCTTGACCGTGAAGCATCAATGGGCCGCCCAGGGTCGAGCCAGGGTGAGAGGGATTTGTGGTCACGGCAGTCTGTCCACAGTTCATCCAGCTGTTCATCCATACTTAGGGGCTGGTCGATAGAATGAGTGCCTAGCTTAGTCTAGGTTATATATGTATATATATATATATATATATATATATATATATATATATATATATATATATATATATATTTCTTTTTTCTTTCAAACTATTCGCCATTTCCCGTGTTAGCGAGGTAGCATTAAGAATTAGAGGACTGGGCCTTTGAGGGAATATCCTCACCTGGCCCCCTTCTCTGTTCCTTCTTTTGGAAAATTAATAAAAAAACGAGAGGGGAGGATTTCCAGCCCCCCGCTCCCAAATATATATATATATATATATATATATATATATATATATATATATATATATATATATGTATATATATATATATGTATATATATATATATATATATATATATATATATATATATATATATATACCGTAAATAAGATGCTTTTTAATTGGTATTCTGTGGTCGTGCCGTCTTATCTAACATAGAAAATATTATTGGATGTTAAGACTAGTATAAGTTATGTTTCAAAACGCAAGTTTAGAAAACACCTCTATGAACTCACACCTCCTCAAAAAAAAGACCCTCTCAAATACTTCATAAACTCAAAAAGCTTCTTTTTTTGGTCTAAGTTTAAAGATTAGAGAACACCTCTACCAACTTACACACACACACACCTCCCACATGAAAGAAAAAAGAAACCCTCTCAAATATTTGCTCAACTGAAAACGCCTCTGTCCAGGTAGTACTCAAGAAATCTATTCACATCATTCAACCCAGCCACTTAGCCCAGGTCGAACTTCCCACACACACACACACAGCTGCTCTTGACGGGACTCTTGGTAAGGGGCAAATCTCAACCAGAAGCTTAAGAAAAAAGAGGGAAAAAAAGTTCTTTCACTGAGCCAGTTTGACCCATAAATGTTGTCTTCAACAGGCATGGAGGAGGAGGAGGAGGAAGAGAAGGAGGAGGAAGAGGAGGAGGAGGAAGAGGAGGAGGAAGAAGAGGAGGAGGAGGAGGAAGAGGAGGAGGAGGAAGAGGAGGAAGAGGAGGAGGAAGAGGAGGAGGAGGAAGAGGAGGTGTTAGGAAGAAGAGGGGGAGGGGAGTTCTGCTGGCCTTTCCTGTGGATTTTACTTTGTGAGTTTGACGGGAAGCTGTGGATGGAGTCTGGAAGCAGCTTTGGTGTCTGATGATTTCTTAAGAGGTTCTCAAGACTTCGGTAGGGCTCTGACCCACGTCACACACACACACACACACACACACACACTCATGGGGCGCCGTGTGTTTGTGTGTGTAGTGGTTAGCGTTACTGACCATGACAGCACGGGGGCGCCCCGCCCAGGGTCGAACCCGAGTGGCTTCGAATGTTAGGCTCGGCAGTCGACCCACAGCCAATCCAGGTGTTCTCCTTCCTGTCTGTCTGTCTGTCTGTCTGTCTGTCTGTCTCTCTCTCTCTCTCTCTTTCTGGCTGGAATGATGTCACTTGACCACCACCCAACCTCGGGCTGAGGAGTGGACCGCTTCTAAACCATAACCTTTGACCCCGTGGAGATCAAGGAGTGAGCGGGGTCTTCTTCGCCGCCTCTGCTCGAATTTGTTAGCGCACGCTAAGGTGCCTTGTGGGTGTGTGTGTGGGTGGTGCCGTGTGTGTGGGTGGTGCCGTGTGGGTGTGTGTGGTGCTGTGTGCTGTTACCCTGTAGTAGTGAGGGAGACTGACACACTCATCTGGTTTATGGAGGATCTCCCTCCCCCAGCAAAAGTGGTGTTTGTGACGTGGTGTCGTCCTCTACCTCCTCCTCCTCCTTCTTCTCCTCCTCCCTCTCCCGAAAAGGGAGGACTTTATCACCACGCCAACGGGCGCGAAGGAGATGAGATTGCGGGATTTAATAGAACCATGTCTTTTTTTCTTCTTTTTTCTACACTGTCGACCATTGGTGACCCACCCACCTACACACCCTTCTCCCCTCTCTGTCTCTATATATTCCCAAGGTTCAGATAACAAGCCAGGGGACAGACGTAGGAATGGTATGATTATGATAAAGGAGACCAGAATACTCGGATCTTATAAAAAAGAAAGGAAAAGAGACGGAAATATTTTGGTCGACGCTCCGAATATAGATAACGAAATCAAGACGAAAAAAATATAGGATTCAAATCTTCTTCTAAAATTTGGATATGGGAGGTAAAAGCATTTAAAGAGAGGCTGGAAAAAGCAGCGAAACGTCATATTCTTCTCTGTGAGTCTAACCAAAGGAATTCAAGTCAGTTCACCGATAGACGTAATGTTAGACGCTTACACAATAGCGGAGGCAAAAAAGATTTCCCAAAGCTCGTATTATCTCTTGTATTTCCTCAGTGTCATTGTGGCCATCAACTGAGATAGGAAAGGGGGGGTTGGGGGCCATGGTGTTGCCGGACTCCCGTCTGCATGAGGGATACGTCTGTGTGACAAGTCATATTTGGCAAGGCTACGTCACTGGGAGTTAAGCTTCGTTAAAAGACACTTCCTTCCAAAAGGCGTTCACATCTCCCTGCTACTGGATGTAGTACAGTCCTAGGTTGCAAGAGCCTCTGGTAAAGGGACCTAGGATATATATATATATATATATATATATATCCCCTGGGGATAGGGGAGAAAGAATACTTCCCACGTATTCCCTGCGTGTCGAAGAAGGCGACTAAAAGGGGAGGGAGCAGGGGGCTGGAAATCCTCCCCTCTCGTTTTATAAGTTTTCCAAAAGAAGGAACAGAGAAGGGGGCCAGGTGAGGATATTCCTCCAAAGGCTCAATCCTCTATCCTTAACACTACCTTGCTAACGCAGGGAATGGCGAATAGTATGAAAACGAAATATATATATATATAGACACAGAAGTTAGAGAATAGAACTCGAAGAATAGCACATTGGAATCTTTTCTCCCCTAACATTCGTAAGGTCAATCATTGCCAATTTTTATCTCTCGTCTCTGGAAAAAATAGGGGAGAGATTTTACGTCTCTTTGTTCTTTAGTCTTTCATATCTTCATCAAAAGAAAAAAAGAAAAAAAAAATGACTGAGTATTCAATATTCCCTTTTTTTTTCTCTTTTTTCCCCCCTTTTTCCGCTTCTATCACATTCCTTTTTCTGTGTCGTTGTTTGAATGACACAGAAATGCATTTCTCTGTTTCTTCAGAGTGGTTGAGAAAATTAGCTTTGAATTTGTAGTTGACTTAGGTCATGACTTTTGATCCTGAATTTCGTATGGGGGTCATTGGCCTGACCTGAGACCCATGGGTTATGACCTGAGATCCATGGGGTGTATGTATTTAGGTGTCATGACCTTCCCTCTCGGTCTTTGAGACTACTGAGGTCAAAAAATTGTCGACTAAGTCCTTTCGTCTCCCTAAACCTAAAAATCTATCGTCCTTCCAAGCCCCAAAAACCTTAAATTTACTGTTCTTACACCTACAAAACCTAAAATCTACTGTTCTTACACTCACAAAACCTAAAATCTAATGTTCTTACTCCCCAAAACCTAAAATCTAATGTTCTTCCACTCACAAAACCTAAAATCTAATGTTCTTCCACTCACAAAACCTGAAATCTAATGTCCCTTTCAACCCCCCACCTAAAACCTACTGTCCTTTCAACCCCCCACCTAAAACCTACTGTCCTTCCAACCCCAAAACTTAAAACCTACTGTCCTCCCCTACCCCCAAAAAACCTAAAACCCACTGTCCATGAAGGAGTCTTGATACTGGGCCGTGTTGGTGCCTTCACGAGTGGGCGAAGGAGATATATATATTGGTCCTCTGTGATACAATGGTTCGCTTCCTGACGCATTCACGGGGCGCCCATGGGTCGAGCACATTGGTTCGAATCCTGGCTGCGGCAATCAGTCCACAGTCAACCCAGCTGTGTATCCACCCTTTGAGGTTGAGTATATGAGTATATATATATATATATATATATATATATATATATATATATATATATATATATATTTATATATATATATATATATATTCATATGAATCCACGGTGAAAATGAAATGCGATAAGTTCCCAAGTGCACTTTCGTGTAATAATCACATCATCAGGGGAGACACAAGAGAGAAATATAACAGCCAGTTGATATACAACGAAGAGACGTAGCTAGGACGCCATCTGGCCTTGATTAAGGGTCCTCAGTTGCCCATACCTTCTCAGCCAACATGAGGAAACAGAACCTCCCTATTCCACACCTGGAACATCCCGAACATAACTCCCTAACTCCCATTTCTATCCAAATGGCCAAGATGAACACCAAGGCCCCTTAACTGATTTCAGGCAATGATTGAAACGCCTTAAACAAGGCTCGCTGTCACTAACCCCCTGATAACATTCACTAGTCCATTCATGTTTTTGTATCCCTAAAGGAAAGGTTTTGGGATAATGGGAGTTGGGGGCCGCCATCACGTATAACCCGAACGTGTGGCAAGACTTGGATCCCTAAATACACGTGTGGCAAGACTTGGATCCCTAAATACACGTGTGGTAAAACCTAAATCCCTAAATACAAGTGTGGCAAGACTTGGATCCCTAAATACACGTGTGGCAAGACTTGGATCCCTAAATACGCGTGTGGCAAGACTTGGACCCCTAAATACACGTGTGGCAAGACTTGGATCCCTAAATACACGTGTGGCAAGCCTTATATCCCTAAATACACGTGTGGCAAGACTTAAATCCCTAAATACACGTGTGGTAAAACCGAAATCCCTAAATACACGTGTGGCAAGACTTGGATCCCTAAATACAAGTGTGTCAAAACCTAAATCCCTAAATACACGTGTGGCAAGACCTAAATCCCTAAATACACGTGTGGCAAGACTTGGATCCCTAAATACAAGTGTGTCAAAACCTAAATCCCTAAATACACGTGTGGCAAAACCTAAATCCCTAAATACACGTGTGTGTCTTTAGGTAATACCTTCTTCCTGTGGAGTATTCAGGATAATGAATTGTATGTCTTGTGTCGTCCTCCTCAAGGGGTGAGTTTTCCCTCGTTTAAGCCAGCTCCCCGCCTCCCACACGACCTCCCCTCCCCCCCTTCCCCGCCACCCTCACACTCTCTCTCTCTCTGTTATTTATGGGAATGAGAAATGAGTGCACAAGTAACCCTCTGTGGAGATCATAAATTTCGTATAATTGTTTATCATAATGCGTGCTCTTTCTCTCTCATTCTCTCTCATTCATTCTCTCTCTCTGTCTCTCTCATTCTCTCTCTCTGTCTCTCTCATTCTCTCTCTCTGTCTCTCTCTGTCTCTCTCATTCTCTCTCTCTGTCTCTCTCTGTCTCTCTCATTGTTTCTCTCATT
>NC_092276.1:9295522-9338022 GCF_036320965.1 Panulirus ornatus
TCCCCTGATGATGTGATTATTACATGAAAGTGCACTTAGGAACTTTTCGTGTTTCATTTTCCCCGTGGACTCATAGGAATATATATATATATATATATATATATATATGTATATATATATATATATATATATATATATATATATATATATATATATATATATATATATATATATATATATATATAAATGGTTTTTGGTTCTCTGCAAAATTTATCTCCGTGTTACAAATTATTTTCAAGTCCTTCGACGAAAATTTAATTTTTCTAATTAATGCAAATTACATATTACTTTTTCGTAGTCACTACCTCCCCACGTATTACTGTGTTCACTGTCGAATTCACATTTTTGTTTCCCCCCCTCAAACATCTCCATACCCTATGATTGCTGCTCCTTATCTATACTGTGAACTGGAAATGAAATTTGTGATACGAGAAAAACACTTCGTAATAGTTAATTTTGTGACGATTCAATCCCTTTGCAATTCTTATGAATTCAGTCCGGTGAATCTACACCCAAAATGGTTTCTATATTACCTTCATTCACGTAGAGTTACATTTTGATAAGTCATGGACGGATGAAGAATACATCCTGTGTCGTATTGTAGCAGGATGACAGAGATGTGGTTGGGTTTAGAGGATGAAATGAAGGAAAGGAATTGAATTCCTTATGATAGGCTTCACAGAAGAGCAACAGTGTCATTGGGGGTTTCGATCCTAAAGCTGAGGACATGGAATGGGGGGTCTATTATTCCTTATGATGCTCCATCGGAGAGCAACAGTGTCATTGGGGGTTTCGATCCAAAAGCTGAGGACGTGGAATGGGGTGAGTCTATACCCTTGGTCCTGATGCAGCCGTGCTCGAGGTATATTTTCCATAGAGTAAAGGCAAAGGTGGATGCGATACCCTTTCCAGTGTATCTGTCTATTCGAAAGACCCTGCTAGATGGGTTCTCGATCCTCCCTTAACACTGGAGAAGTTTTGGCGAAAACATCGGTTTAAAAACCATAAAAAAGGGGGATCGAAAATGATTGAGAGTGTCTGTGATCTCGCTTCGCCAGCCATGGGTTATGGTTGTGTGTGAATTATCTTCCTATTTATTGATTGGCATGTCCTTGATCCACCAGAAGTGCTGTGGGATGGAAGGTGGATAGATGGATAGACAGATAGATGGGTGGATAAATAGATAGATGAATAGACAGGTAAACAGATGAAGAGATAGATAAATGGATATTTTCTCTTATACATAAAAGTGTTGCATTCACTGGCTATACAGACATTAAAGGCAATGATGATAGATAAACAGACAGACACGTGGATGGGTAAATAGGTAAATAGAGCGATAGATAGATGGATCGATAAATAGATCGATACATAGGGGGACATTTTCTTTTCCTACACTGGCTTACGAAGACAGTTGGGTAAATAGGTAAATAGAGCGATAGATAGATGGATCGATAAATAGATCGATAGATAGGGGGACATTTTCTTTTCCTACACTGGCTTACGAAGACATTAAGAGCAATCCATCTCCTATCCCTGTAGCTGGGTAAGTTGGTTTTCTCGACCCTGCCTCAAACGCAACCCCAAATTTATCCCATGAGCTGGATAACGATATAGGTTGATAAGTGAAAAGTAATTATCAAGATGTTCTTAGATCCAACTTTGATGAGGAAAGTTTCCTATTTTTTTTCTATTCTCGAGCGAAAAATGGAATTTATTACGAACGTACAACACAAGGAAGTGATTGGCGTAGGACAAGGTGATTTGACGTAGGACAAGGAGGTGATTGACGTAGGACAAGGAGATGATTGGCGTAGGACAAGGAGTTGATTTGACGTAGGACAAGGTGATTTGACGTAGGACAAGGTGACTGACGTAGGACAAGGTGACTGACGTAGGACAAGGTGACTGACGTATGGTACTTTTGAGCACAACCTTCCTGGATGGTGACAAGTGAGGTCAGTACAGAGCACAAGTTGAGGAAAGAAATGCCTTTGAGAATGAAGTAATGGCATAAAGACAAATGACATTAAATGTATTCAAGGAAAGAAATGACTCAGAATGAAGTAATGGCATAAAGACGAATGAATTTAACAATAATTAGGGAAAGAAATGACTCAGAATGAAGTAATGGCATAAAGACAAATAAATTTAACAATAATTAGGGAAAGAAATGCCTTTCAGAATGAAGTAATGGCATAAAGACGAATGACATTGCCAATAATTAGGGAAAAAAAATGACTGAGAATGAGGTAATGGCATAAAGTCGAATAACATTGCCAATAATTAGGGAAAAAAATGACTTTGAGAATGAAGTAATGGCATAAAGACGAATGACACTTTAATCTTTCTTCTATTTGGAAATCTGAAGGTTTTCAAAATATCGGTTGCCACCATCTCCTTCCTCTTCAGCTAATGCCATGTTTAGCCATCCTAAATGAAAGAAATGCAATAGGAATTCATTCCCCGGCCCATCCCTTCATTCACAAATCACCATTGATGTTACTGGAACTCCAGCTGTCAATGTTGACCCCACACACTTCATTCATAAACCCAACACACTCGGCACAGAAATGAATCAAAAACGGTGAAACCTTTTAGACCAAATCATTGTACAGGTGTAAATTCGTCACAAGGGAGTCAAAGAAAAAAAGAGAAATATAAACACTAATGTATATATGAAGACACGATCTTTCATCAGGCATTTTATCAATCTTTTATCCGCTAGTTTATTGAGCAAACACAGCAATAAAGAAAGATAAGCGAGGGGGGTCGATACACTGATTAACCCCGAGAAGGAGGAGAGGAGTGGGAGTGGGTGTGGGTAGGTGTGGTCGTAGGTGGAATAACGAGAGAAGGTGCAAATACCTACCTCCCCCACTTCCTGATCCACGCCAGGGCCGAGGGTGTGTGTCCACCCACCCCCTTACGTCATCACGCTGTTTACACAAGCCCCTTGTCGTTATTAGGCTATGTAAACAAGCCTCTCCCGGCGTCATAATTAATCCTAATTACGCAATCAGGAGGAGGTAGCCTCCGTTATTGCTGTGGTTCGAGAGAATCCTCCTTCCTCCACCTTCCCCGAGGCCATATACCAGTTCAGATCCCACACATGGGGAATTCATTACATGGAATATACTTCTTTTTTTTTTCTGTTTTCCCTTCATTGCACTTGAGCGCTGTCGGGGGCTTGTCTGTTAGTACTTCCTGTTAAATGAGTTATTTTATGTGAAGATGATGATTGTTTTGGCCTTTAATATAACCCAGTGAGTGTATATATATATATATTTACTTACATGTACATACACAGACATATACATATATACACATGGACATATCCATACTTGCTGCCTTCATCCATTCCCGTCGCCATCCTGCCATTTCATGTGAAAGGGGTGGCGACGAGAATGGATGAAGGCAACAAGTATGGATATGTACATGTGTATATATGTATATGTCTGTGTGTGTATATGTATGTATACGTTGAAATATATAAGTATGTATATGTGCGTGTGTGAGGGTTTATGTATATACATGTGTATGTGGGTGGGCTGGTCCATTCTTTCATCTGTTTCTTTGCGCTACCTCGCTAACGCGGGGGACAGCGACTACGTATAACCCAATCGTATGTTTACCAAATAGCGCCCTAGCCACGTCTCGTCGTTGTATATCAACTGACTTATGTTTCTTCTGTCTCCCCTGACGATGTGATTATTACACGAAAGTGCACTTGGGAACTTATCGTGTTTCATTTCCCCCGTGGACTCATAGGAATATATATATATATATATATATATATATATATATATATATATATATATATATATATATGTGTGTGTGCGTGTGATACATAACCTAAGTAAATCTAGTTTTACAGAAGCGTGAACAATATCTCATAACACTGTCGCGTGAGTATAGCATTATGTAGACATCATATTCCCTGTGCTGCATTATCATGGGGACACTTGTGCATATATCTCGGATATTTTCACCTTTATGGGCCAAATTCACGTGTGTGTGTGTGTGTGTGTGTATTTCACTTCTTGTATAAAGCTGTCACAAAGTTGGGTGCGCTCGCGTTAGTTTTGGCTGGCGAGTTGGGGGTCTTCATTCGTTGCCTTCCTGGTGCACTATATGTGTCTCCCAGCCATTCTTTACGACCATAGATCTGTTGCTTTACTCTCTCTCTGTCTCTCTGTCTCTCTCTCTCTCTCTCTCTCTGGTGCTGCTCCCGCGAGATGTGTGGGTCGAGGGAGGAGGAGGAGGGAGGTGAAATGTGGATTGTGGTTTCTTATGCAATATTGATGTTTGCCATGACACACACACACACACAGACCCTCACACGCAGACGCACTCACAAGCAGATAAACGCGAGTGCATAACTCCTTCTCCCTGCAGTGCAAATAGGGTAATTACAAATAGAGTAATTACAAATAGGGTAATTACAAATAGGGTAATTACAAAAAGGGTAATTACAAATAGGGTAATTACAAATTGAGTAATTACAAATTGGGTAATTACAAATTGGGTAATTACAAATAGGGTGATTACAAACAGGGTAATTACAAACAGGGTAATTGCAAATAGGGCAATTACAAATAGAGTAATTACAAATAGGGTAATTGCAAATAGAATAATTACAAATAGGGTGATTACAAATAGGGTAATTACAAATAGGTAAATACAACAAACTTCCCCTATTTACATGCTGCAAATGATTCTAAATCATCACATTAGTTAAATTAACAACGAATTGTTTTTTTTAAAAACTTTTTGCATTATACCCTGATGATCTAAAATTTATATACAATTTAATGTAGCATATGAAAAAAAGAAAAAGTTTTCCAAAGAGGCGAAAATATATGAGGAAAAAAGTTTGCAAAACTTTATACGTGCATTTTTTGCCGTGTTCTGGACCAAAGGCTCATTATGAGCACTAAAGTTCCCCAACTTAAACTTAGGCATCCTTTGAAATTGAAAGGTCTGGATGGATTGACTCCCAAAGACTTTTAAGTTCTTAAAATTTAAGGCCTGCGTCCTTTAGATTTTTAGGAAATGGGTGCGAAAGGCGACTTTCCACTCGCGGTGTAACCTCATGTAAACGGAGTTTGTTGACAAGTTTCTTGTGTCTCCTCTGAAGATGAAATGACACGAAAGTGCACTTGGGACTTACTATGTTTCATTTTTTCCTCGTTGTTATCAGCAAATACTAGATCTCGCCCCTATATATATATATATATATATATATATATATATATATATATATATATATATATATATATTGCCTTTCGTTTTCGTATGGTCTTTGATGTAAACGTGTTTCCTGCTATATAAGTGGTACCTTATAGACACCTGTTCTCTGATGTCCAATCTCTCTGACCACTGATCTCCATGTGGCTCTTAAGGTGATCTCTGATCTCCAGGTAATCTCTGATCTCCACCTCCCTCTGATCTCCATCCACCTCTTCGACTCGCCTCTGACCTCCAACTCTGGACACTCTGTGCAACTCAGCACACACCTCCTCCTCCTCCTCCTCTCCAACACACCCGTTATAATTCATTCATTTACTCCTCGCTCGATGTCAATACATATTTTCCTCATTCAGTGATCCGTCCATAAGAAAACAGCTCCGGATGTTGCTGCTGGAGGAGCAGTAGGAGGAGGAGGAGCAGGAGCAGTAGTAGGAGGCGGAGGAGGAGGAGCAGGAGGAAGAGGAGGAGCGTCAGCAGCTTCCAGGATTTGCCAGAAGAATGTTTACTCCTGTTGAGGATGATTGTGTGGGGTTGAGATCGCCCACACAGACCTGGTTCTACTTCTCACACTAGGACATTGCTATAAGTTTTCTTTCCCTCTTTGTGGTCAAGATGGTTATGGGTCTTACGCATGGTGTCAGGAGGGGTTATATGCATGACCTGTGGGTATAATGGCATGACCTTTGATCCAATCTCTTCAAACGGGTGGCCAGGTTAAAGGTCAGGTCTGGGATCGTCCCGCTGTAGTCATGAAGATAAAGGTCACAATAAAAGAACTAAACTTTCAAACTACCTCTTAAGCTGATGGACGTATTATAACCCCATAACTCTTTTTTTTCTTTTTCTTCAAAACTTTCAAACTCTCTAACTTTCTCTGACCATCGAGTGATGATATTTCACCGGGGGGTCAAGTTTTTTCCTCAATGGAAATGATTCCTTTTTGAGTAGCACTTGTAGATGGCTCACTGGCATGTATACCCTTTTTCTAAATCACACTCCCATTACCCTGTGTTCCTTTTTCGACCCAACTGAACGCAATCATTTGGAGTCAACAATAGACAGAGGTTTGAGGAGTATGATGATAATATAATGTACGTACGTATGTATCAGTACACCGAATATATCCATTCCTCCTTATCATTCGTTATCTGTTATCTCCTTAGGCGTCGCCGGATCTTAAATGAACCATTTACGACAAAGGAACATACTCAGCTTCCACCCTGACTCAGTCCAGAACATTAACTCCCTTTGTGTTTTCTTAGCATGCACGTTGAATTCAGCTGTAAAAGTTTTACAGTGTGAAGGGCAGAGTTCTTGGTAGCTTACTAATGTGTATGACTGAGTTGCAATGTACGGTAGGGGGTCATGATAGCTTGCTAATACATATGACTGAGTTACAAATCTTTTTTCGTAGAGTTAAGAGTCGTAAAAGTCAACCATGAATGCTAAGTCGCCATATATATATATATATATATATATATATATATATATATATATATATATATATATATATATATATATATATATATATTGGAAAGGATCACAATTTTGCGCGTGATCAAGATATTCCTATGAGTCCACGGGGAAAATGAAACACTATAAGTTCCCAAGTGCACTTTCGTGTAATAATCACATCATCAGGGGAGACACAATAGAGAAATATAACAGTCAGTTGATATACATCGAAGAGACGAAGCTAGGACGCCATTTGGTAAACATGTGATTGTCCAAAACGGTTTTGGACAATCACATGTTTACCAAATGAGTTCCACCCATTTGGACGAAGAAGGTAGTACAAGGGATAAAATGTTGATGAACCGAATTGATCGAGGTAGTACAAGGGATATAATGTTGATGAACCGAATTGATCGAGGTAGTACAAGGGATATAATGTTGATGAACCGAATTGATCATTCTGTTGCTTAAAGATGCAGAGGTCACTCGATTAATCGTAGGTATTGCTGGTCACCTGACTGATTAACGGGTTTAAGTGGTTAAAAGACACAGGAATATTGTTTTGATTGATAGGGTTATAGATCAACTCGTTGACTAACACTGTTGATCATTCTCTTGATCAGCCATCCGGGTCACATTGTGTAGATTAATCAGATGACCCGGTTGAATAATAGAACAGGTCTCTCAGCTGATTAACATACAGATGAGTAATGATTAATGGTAACGAATCACTCGTCTGATTACTGAAACAGGTCAGAAACCTCTCCCTTGTTACTAATGAACCACGTATTTCTCCAAGGGAGAGAGAGATAGATAGATAGATAGAGATAGAGAGAGAGAGAGAGAGAGAGAGAGAGAGAGAGAGAGAGAGAGAGAGAGAGAGAGAGAGAGAGAGAGAGGGTGATTGTTGGAGAGAGTCCGCCAACATTGTTGGTGAAGGTTTGTGTTGGAGAAAAGTAAAGACTGTGTTGTTGTGGGGTGTGGACGGACTGATGGAGCGGGGCTATTGTCTATGTTGGAGAGGGTTCCACTGACACTGTTGGTGAAGACCTGTGTTGGAGAACGTATAGACTTGCGTTGTTGAAGACGTGGATGGACTGACAAAGTGGAGCTGTTGGAGAGTAAAATAACGTTGCTAACGAGGGATTAAATGTGTTGGTGAATGACCTCGGTAAGAGAAAAAAATGCTTGTGTTGCATGATGGAATGAATAGAATGTTGAAGACTTCATTTATAGAGATGGATTAAGGATGCTGAATAATTAAAGACATAATTTTGTAACGAGTAAACACTTGTGTTGCGTGCATGTGAGCTGTATCCTGAGTAATGTTGACAGACAGATGATAACTTTGATATATTCCACTATTACAAACAGCTTCGAAAGGACTCAGTGATGTGTTGCTCTTTGAATTCGCCTGTATTCCTTTGAATTCCTTTGTATCTAAAGGGCTTTGAATAAGTACAAATATTTCAGAATACGTAAACATTGTGTTGCATAGGTACGGACTGCCTTTTAGAGATGGTACCATGTAGAGAAAAGAAATCTAAGCATTCAAGATAGATATGAAGCCAAGATAGATATGTCTACGACTATTACAATGAGTATTGGATTTGATACTATCCATGGGAGAGTAACTACAGAAACATAGGTGGGAACAGTGTTGGAAGTAATGGTAGAAGAGACAAGCATTAGTTTAGAAGGTCAGATATCAGTAGAAATCAGTGGAAAGGGAAGATAGATCCATCACCTTTAAAAGGATTAGAAAGGTTCCTACCACAATCCTACCTGGGAAAGATGGTGGCGCTAGTGTTTCCTTTCTCCACAGACCACAATCCTACCTGGGAGTGTTTCCTTTCTCCACAGACCACAATCCTACCTGGGAGTGTTTCCTTTCTCCACAGACCACAATCCTACCTGGGAGTGTTTCCTTTCTCCACAGACCACAATCCTACCTGGGAGTGTTTCCTTTCTCCACAGACCACAATCCTACCTGGGAGTGTTTCCTTTCTCCACAGACCACAATCCTACCTGGGAGTGTTTCCTTTCGCCACAGTAAGAGACGTTAGTACCTTTTCTATCACTGAAAGAGGCCGTAACTTGAGCTCTACGTCTGAGGGTGGATAAACTCGTTACTGCCCTGCCTCTCCTTCGTATACGTAAATGTTTACTGCTATCATCCTTCTTGAATGGTGCTATGGCTCATGGCTCCCAGGATTTTGATGAAGGAAACTGTAAACATTATTTGTGCTGTGGGATACCCAAACTGGAAACCAGCCTCTCCTTCATCAATTTCTTTCCTCACGTTCTTTCCTTCCTTCATAAAAGCTACCTCCAGTATTATTAGCTTTGTATCGTGTATCTATCGTGGGCATCATTGCAACCGATGGGGTAATAATTTTGACCCAAGGACCATTAACAACTGTATCTATATCATCATGAGAATGCTACTTGTGCATTGTGGGAGGGGACGAATGTTGTACACTCATGTTCCCTCATCTCTTGACCTTGTGTACGTATAATGCACAAGACAACTAGAGAAGGAATGGGAGCGAATGAGGCCCTTTTCCCCCCAGTCTTTCCCTGGCGCTACCTCGTTCATACAGGAAACGACGAACAAGTATAATATACGTACACTCCCACATTACGCACATTAACACATACTCTAACACCATTAACGTACAATATATAAACATAATGTTTACATAATGGCTCGCATTTTTTTTCGAGTGTCGTATTCATCCGATGCAAATAATGTAAAGAAACTGTGTATATTCATTCGGATGAGCGAGTGCCGACCACGATAACCGAATAAATATATTTCTCTATCGCACACAAAAAATATATATATCCCCCCCCCAGTGTAAACTGAACTGTGTATGCGGTGGTTAGAACAGGTTTTCAACACATATATTATTTTTCTGTTGCCTGTCATCGAATACGCAAAATTCAGGACAACATTTCGGTCCACAAAAAGTTTCAGATTCACGGGAGTTCGGCATATCATGTTTGTTGTGATTTAACCCATGGCAGAGGCTGGGTTTTAGCTAGTAAAAACGCTTGCTGGGTGAGAGGTTCGCTGGTAGTAGCAGTCTCCACTAAACACGTTCGTTGGTAGACAAACTCGCTGGTAAAAAGGCTTGCCTGTGGACAAGCTTGTTGGTAGAGATAGTCTCCAGTAGAAACGTTCAGCTGACAGTCTTGCATGTACACACGTTCGCTGGTAGACAAGCTCGCTGGTGAGAATGATCATTGGCGTTGAGAGTTTTGCTGGCAGACGAGCTCGCCCTGTTGGAGATGCGTTGGGAAAAATATGCACCGTCTCCATTCGTTGGCTGGACGAGCTGAAACCATTTGTCTCCACGTACACGGTCGTGTACAGAGGTACCCTGGGCTTTCTCCTGCTCCATCGTTGTCTCATGGAATTTTCCGGGCTGCTTACAGATGGGAAGAGGAACGCAGTGTATCATCATTGCTAAGTACTCACACAGTGTAGCAAGCACTGGCAAAAGCCGCATAGCCACTGCACCAATGAGTTTGTTTACCTTTGGTGCAGAGGCTATCCCAAAGGGAGACGATCTAGCATAGGTTTATTTCGGACCGAGATGATTCAAGCTCATTAATGGCTACTTATCGACGCTCCTTTGGTTAAGCGAATGCAGAAGTCGAGGAGAAGCAGGCCGATGGATTCCCCAGCGTTGGAGGAAGACCCGATCCCAGTGAAGCCAACAACTCCTCATACGGAATCCAAGTTGAAGCTTCAAAAGGAACTTGATTTGGAAGAATCAGAGTAAAACATCTAGTGAACGCTTCGTGTCCACAGAGATAAACCCTTCTGTACATTATAACCTCGAGGGACTTCAGTTATAATATCTTCTTAGGACCTGGGAAATTCAGAATGTCCTCGTAAGGGAACAGAAGGTAAGAGTTCAGAAGGAATTCAACCCTATACATCGACGAGGAGGTAACAGATACGACATTGCTGGGAAACGTTGTGGATCATCCTCAGTCAGTGTGTTGGAGTAACTACCTCAGGTGTCTGTACGAAGAGCGTGAAGACTGTAGCTGAGGGCAGCATCCCCTAGCGTCGTGAGCGATCCTGAAGGAGAGGTAGGAGTTGGAGGCAGGGCAGCGTGAAGACTGTAGCTGAGGACAGGATCCCCTATCATCGGGGGCGATCCTGAAGGAGAGGTAGGAGTTGGAGGCAGGGCAGCGTGAAGACTGTAGCTAAAGACAGGATCCCCTAGCGTCGGGGGCGATCCTGAAGGAGAGGTAGGAGTTGAAGGCAGGGTAATGAGGAATTTTCAACTTGCGGATATACGCGCTTTACAGAGCGGCTAAGGTTGCTAGAGGTGTCATCAAGAGGTGTGGGTAGGTGAGAACCAGGTTAGGTGGGCCTTTGCGGAAACGTGAGGGATGTGTCGAGAGCAACACTCGACTGGACGCTTGGGTGAGGATTTGGACCATCTGGAAGGCGGTGCTTTACGCTGTGTCCTCCAGCTGCCCAAGTGGCCACAATGCCTGGAAACGGAACTGTGCTCTTAGGCCAGGAACGAAGCTTCAGAGAGAATGAAACTCCATGAAAGAGCATTCAGTCTATCTCTCGCCTCGGGACTGTGCTCTTAGGCCATGAACGAAGCTTCAGAGAGAACGAAACTCCATGAAAGAGCATTTCAGTCTATCTCTGTCCACGGAACTGTGCTCTTAGGCCATGAACGAAGCTTCAGAGAGAACGAAACTCCATGAAAGAGCATTTCAGTCTATCTCTGTCCACGGAACTGTGCTCTTAGGCCATGAACGAAGCTTCAGAGAGAACGAAACTCCATGAAAGAGCATTCAGTCTGTCATCTCTGTTCCATAATACTTCGACCCTCGGCTTTGATCGAATGACGCCTTCGCTCACAACTGTTCTGTACCTGTCGTGTGCAAACGCCCACGTAAATGCCTGGCTTTAAATGACATTGTTCAAACTGTTTTATCACCAGTTAATTGTTGCGCTGTTCAAAGCGCAGCAACTGTAGGATATTCGATGCAGAAATAGACGGTAGACGAGTAACTTCTTTGTTTTGCTTATGCTTCGGGAACAGAGGTAGAGTTTGCAAGGGACAAGTAGAGTCTACATCATCTACATGTTGATAACACCTGTAAAGTCTGCAGTCTTGTCGACAACACCTGTAGAGTCTGCAGTGGCATGTGTGTCGACCACACCTGTCACGTCTGCTGTCTCTTGTGTCGACATCACCTGTCAAGTCTGCTGTCTCTTGTGTGTCGACAACACCTGTCAAGTCTGCTGTCTCTTGTGTCGACAACACCTGTCAGGTCTGCAGTCTTCTGTGTGTCGACAACACCTGTCAGGTCTGCTGTCTCTTGTGTCGACAACACCTGTCAGGTCTGCAGTCTTCTGTGTGTCGACAACACCTGTCAAGTCTGCTGTCTCTTGTGTCGACAACACCTGTCAAGTCTGCTGTCTCTTGTGTCGACAACACCTGTCAAGTCTGCTGTCTCTTGTGTCGTCAACACCTGTCAAGTCTGCAGTCCTCTGTGTGTCAAAAACACCTGTCAAGTCTGCATATCATCTCTCAACAACAGCTGTAAAGTTTGCACATCATCTGTCGACCACACCCATGACATTTGTTTCACATGTGTCACAAACACGTGTAAAATCCAAGTCACTTATAAACTGAGAGCGCAAGTATAGACTGTATTAGCAATATGTGTCAAGGCCCACACGTAAAATGTAACGTAACATGTGTCAAGCCCATATGTAGAGTCATCATGAACTGTCCTATAGAAGACTATACATACCTGACATCAACTATGCATCATCACTTTACCCAGTGGATATGTAGAGCTTATCACAGCTGTGTGCCACACCACACACACACACACACACACACACACCTAGTCAGTCTCACGTACACGCCCACCACACACATGTAAACACTAAGTGGAATATACGTTTTCCACCTATTTTTTCTCTCTCTCTCTCTCTCTCTCTCTCTCTCTCTCTCTCTCTCTCTCTCTCTCTCTCTCTCTCTCTCTCCTTGTTTACCATGCTTTTTATATAGCCGGTCAGAAAACTAAACGTTTTAAACTTCAAATAAACACCAGCCAATTGGGACGTTTGGATGCTGAACGGCAATTTACAGCTTTGTTGTATCTGTGGGAAACCTTCAATCTAAACCCCTCTTTTTTTTTTTTTAGGATGGTGTGTGTGTGTGTGTGTGTGGGTGGTGGGTGTGGGATGGGGTGGAGGAGAATCGTTGGCCATACGCGGTGCCGGGTTGGTTTGGAGAGAGAGAGAGAGAGAGAGAGAGAGAGAGAGAGAGAGAGAGAGAGAGAGAGAGAGAGGACAGGAGAGAGAGAGAGAGAGAGAGAGAGAGAGAGAGAGAGAGAGAGAGTAGGGAGCGAGCATTGGGGGTCCCGGTGGATGAAGCCGATCTTTCGCTTCTCAAGAGGATGATGTGGTATACTGAATGCCATCATACCAGCTTATCGAACCCAACAGCTTATCATAGATGAAACGTTTGATGACACTTTATTCCTACACCGTTTTCTGCCATTAGACAAACACACAGGGTTGTATTGTGTCTTTTGTCTGGGATTCTCCACCTTATACATGCCTGGTTTTGTTTTTGTTTGGGATTCTCCACCTTATACATGCCTGGTTTTGTTTTTGTTTGGGATTCTCCACCTTATACATGCCTGGTTTTGTTTTTGTTTGGGATTCTCCACCTTATAGGTACCTGATTTTGTTTTTGTTTGGGATTCTCCACCTTATACATGCCTGGTTTTGTTTTTGTTTGGGATTCTCCACCTTATAGGTGCCTGGTTTTGTTTTTGTTTGGGATTCTCCACCTTATACATGCCTAGGCTTGAGTTCTACGATGTCTCTATTTAAGACCTCCAACACACACACACGTATATATAATATATATATATATATATATATATATATATATATATATATATATATATATATATATATATATATATATTGGAAAGGTTCACAATTTTGCGCGTGATCAAGATATTCCTATGAGTCCACGGGGAAAATGAAACACGATAATTTCCCTGATGATGTGGTTATTACACGAAAGTGCACTTGGGAACTTTATCGTGTTTCATTTTCCCCGTGGACTCATAGGAATATATACATCTATACATGGGTGCCTCACTCTCCCATCACCTTCATCTTGCCCCTAAACTCATATTCTCCACAAAACCCCCTCACTTATGTTCCTCCTTGTCTTAAACCCTTTCATTCTTCTCTTTTTTCCTTCTTCTTCTTCTTCTCTCCATCTTCTGATATATTGTCTCGCTTCATTTCTCCCACCATCGTTTAATTTCCTGACTTCACATGTTCATCTGTCTCTCCTAATCTCAGAGAATCTCTTCTGTGATTGCATGAGAGACAGTGTCTGACGAGTAATGGCAGCTGAGGCACTAATCAACATATATATATATATATATATATATATATATATATATATATATATATATATATATATATATATATATATATATATATATATATTATCCCTGGGGATAGGGGAGAAAGAATACTTCCCACGTATTTCCTGCGTGTCGTAGAAGGCGACTAAAAGGGAAGGGAGCGGGGGGCTGGAAATCCTCCCCTCTCATTTTTTTTTAATTTTCCAAAAGATGGAACAGAGAAGGGGGCCAGGTGAGGATATTCCCTCAAAGGCCCAGTCGTCTGTTCTTAACGCTACCTCGCTAATGCGGGAGATGGCGAATAGTATGAAAAAAAAAGATATATATATATGCCTTGGTCTGAGCCAGTTACCCATTTCATCGACCAACCCCTAAGGGTGGATTCCTTATTTTTCTCCAGGCGAATCCTTAATTACCCTCTAAGATGCAGCCATCAAGTTGATATATTTGTGTCCATCAAGCAAATCGAGTACGACTTAGATACCCTTCGAGTATGACTTAGATACCCTTCGAGTATGACTTAGATACCCATCGAGTGCGACTTAGATACCCTTCGAGTACGACTTGGATACCCTTCGAGTACGACTTAGATACCCTTCGAGTACGACTTAGATACCCATCGAGTATGACTTCGATACCCTTCGAGTACGACTTAGATACCCATCGAGTGCGACTTAGATACCCATCGAGTATGACTTAGATACCCATCGAGTGCGACTTAGATACCCATCGAGTGCGACTTAGATACCCATCGAGTGCGACTTAGATACCCTTCGAGTACGACTTAGATACCCTTCGAGTACGACTTAGATACCCTTCGAGTACGACTTAGATACCCTTCGAGTACGACTTAGATACCCTTCGAGTACGACTTAGATACCCTTCGAGTACGACTTAGATACCCATCGAGTGCGACTTAGATACCCATCGAGTGCGACTTAGATACCCATCGAGTGCGACTTAGATACCCATCGAGTGCGACTTAGATACCCATCGAGTGCGACTTAGATACCCATCGAGTGCGACTTAGATACCCTTCGAGTATGACTTAGATACCCATCGAGTGCGACTTAGATACCCATCGAGTGCGACTTAGATACCCATCGAGTGCGACTTAGATACCCATCGAGTGCGACTTAGATACCCATCGAGTGCGACTTAGATACCCATCGAGTGCGACTTAGATACCCATCGAGTGCGACTTAGATACCCATCGAGTGCGACTTAGATACCCATCGAGTGCGACTTAGATACCCTTCGAGTATGACTTAGATACCCATCGAGTGCGACTTAGATACCCATCGAGTGCGACTTAGATACCCTTCGAGTATGACTTAGATACCCTTCGAGTATGACTTAGATACCCTTCGAGTACGACTTAGATACCCTTCGAGTATGACTTAGATACCCTTCGAGTACGACTTAGATACCCTTCGAGTATGACTTAGATACCCTTCGAGTACGACTTAGATACCCTTCGAGTATGACTTAGATACCCTTCGAGTATGACTTAGATACCCTTCGAGTACGACTTAGATACCCTTCGAGTACGACTTAGATACCCTTCGAGTATGACTTAGATACCCTTCGAGTATGACTTAGATACCCTTCGAGTACGACTTAGATACCCTTCGAGTACGACTTAGATACCCTTCGAGTATGACTTAGATACCCTTCGAGTATGACTTAGATACCCTTCGAGTACGACTTAGATACCCTTCGAGTACGACTTAGATACCCTTCGAGTATGACTTAGATACCCTTCGAGTACGACTTAGATACCCTTCGAGTATGACTTAGATACCCTTCGAGTACGACTTAGATACCCTTCGAGTATGACTTAGATACCCTTCGAGTATGACTTAGATACCCTTCGAGTATGACTTAGATACCCTTCGAGTACGACTTAGATACCCTTCGAGTACGACTTAGATACCCTTCGAGTATGACTTAGATACCCTTCGAGTACGACTTAGATACCCTTCGAGTATGACTTAGATACCCTTCGAGTATGACTTAGATACCCTTCGAGTACGACTTAGATACCCTTCGAGTATGACTTAGATACCCTTCGAGTACGACTTAGATACCCTTCGAGTACGACTTAGATACCCATCGAGTGCGACTTAGATACCCTTCGAGTACGACTTAGATACCCTTCGAGTATGACTTAGATACCCTTCGAGTATGACTTAGATACCCTTCGAGTATGACTTAGATACCCTTCGAGTACGACTTAGATACCCTTCGAGTACGACTTAGATACCCTTCGAGTATGACTTAGATACCCTTCGAGTACGACTTAGATACCCTTCGAGTATGACTTAGATACCCTTCGAGTATGACTTAGATACCCTTCGAGTATGACTTAGATACCCTTCGAGTATGACTTAGATACCCTTCGAGTATGACTTAGATACCCTTCGAGTATGACTTAGATACCCTTCGAGTATGACTTAGATACCCTTCGAGTATGACTTAGATACCCTTCGAGTATGACTTAGATACCCTTCGAGTACGACTTAGATACCCTTCGAGTATGACTTAGATACCCTTCGAGTATGACTTAGATACCCTTCGAGTACGACTTAGATACCCTTCGAGTATGACTTAGATACCCATCGAGTGCGACTTAGATACCCATCGAGTGCGACTTAGATACCCTTCGAGTACGACTTAGATACCCATCGAGTGCGACTTAGATACCCATCGAGTGCGACTTAGATACCCTTCGAGTATGACTTAGATACCCTTCGAGTATGACTTAGATACCCTTCGAGTACGACTTAGATACCCTTCGAGTATGACTTAGATACCCATCGAGTGCGACTTAGATACCCTTCGAGTATGACTTAGATACCCTTCGAGTACGACTTAGATACCCTTCGAGTATGACTTAGATACCCTTCGAGTACGACTTAGATACCCTTCGAGTACGACTTAGATACCCTTCGAGTACGACTTAGATACCCTTCGAGTATGACTTAGATACCCTTCGAGTACGACTTAGATACCCTTCGAGTATGACTTAGATACCCTTCGAGTATGACTTAGATACCCTTCGAGTACGACTTAGATACCCTTCGAGTATGACTTAGATACCCTTCGAGTATGACTTAGATACCCATCGAGTGCGACTTAGATACCCATCGAGTGCGACTTAGATACCCATCGAGTGCGACTTAGATACCCTTCGAGTATGACTTAGATACCCTTCGAGTATGACTTAGATACCCTTCGAGTATGACTTAGATACCCTTCGAGTATGACTTAGATACCCTTCGAGTACGACTTAGATACCCTTCGAGTATGACTTAGATACCCTTCGAGTACGACTTAGATACCCTTCGAGTACGACTTAGATACCCTTCGAGTATGACTTAGATACCCTTCGAGTATGACTTAGATACCCTTCGAGTATGACTTAGATACCCATCGAGTGCGACTTAGATACCCTTCGAGTATGACTTAGATACCCTTCGAGTACGACTTAGATACCCTTCGAGTATGACTTAGATACCCTTCGAGTATGACTTAGATACCCTTCGAGTATGACTTAGATACCCTTCGAGTATGACTTAGATACCCTTCGAGTATGACTTAGATACCCTTCGAGTATGACTTAGATACCCTTCGAGTACGACTTAGATACCCTTCGAGTACGACTTAGATACCCTTCGAGTATGACTTAGATACCCTTCGAGTACGACTTAGATACCCTTCGAGTACGACTTAGATACCCTTCGAGTATGACTTAGATACCCTTCGAGTACGACTTAGATACCCTTCGAGTATGACTTAGATACCCTTCGAGTATGACTTAGATACCCTTCGAGTATGACTTAGATACCCTTCGAGTATGACTTAGATACCCTTCGAGTATGACTTAGATACCCTTCGAGTACGACTTAGATACCCTTCGAGTATGACTTAGATACCCTTCGAGTATGACTTAGATACCCTTCGAGTATGACTTAGATACCCTTCGAGTATGACTTAGATACCCTTCGAGTACGACTTAGATACCCTTCGAGTATGACTTAGATACCCTTCGAGTACGACTTAGATACCCTTCGAGTACGACTTAGATACCCTTCGAGTACGACTTAGATACCCTTCGAGTACGACTTAGATACCCTTCGAGTATGACTTAGATACCCTTCGAGTATGACTTAGATACCCTTCGAGTATGACTTAGATACCCATCGAGTGCGACTTAGATACCCATCGAGTGCGACTTAGATACCCATCGAGTGCGACTTAGATACCCATCGAGTGCGACTTAGATACCCATCGAGTGCGACTTAGATACCCTTCGAGTACGACTTAGATACCCTTCGAGTACGACTTAGATACCCTTCGAGTATGACTTAGATACCCATCGAGTGCGACTTAGATACCCTTCGAGTACGACTTAGATACCCTTCGAGTATGACTTAGATACCCTTCGAGTACGACTTAGATACCCTTCGAGTACGACTTAGATACCCTTCGAGTATGACTTAGATACCCTTCGAGTATGACTTAGATACCCTTCGAGTACGACTTAGATACCCTTCGAGTATGACTTAGATACCCATCGAGTGCGACTTAGATACCCATCGAGTGCGACTTAGATACCCATCGAGTGCGACTTAGATACCCATCGAGTGCGACTTAGATACCCATCGAGTTCGCCAATGTCCCTTGCAGTGCTTAACACCTTTCAGTTCTCTCATGACCTATGCATCATCTACAAACGTAATTAGGCAAGTCATTCCCATAAATAGGGAAGAGTGATGGTGCCAGAACCGAACCCTGGGGTAATCCACTGGTGACCTCAACCCAGTTTACGAAGGCATCTCTAACAAGTGCCGTTTGTACCCTTTTAACCAAGATTGGCTATCCATTGAAGGTATATACAGCTTCTTAATCAGCTACCCATACGGTAAAGTGTCAAATGCTTTCTAGCACTTCAGATACAAACAAACCACTCAAACTTTCCATTTGTCTTATGACAGAGTTCACTCTCTCGTAGAAATCTAAGAGGTTTAGTTGCCCATGTCCTCCTTTTCCTAAAGCCGCGTTATCTTTCATTTAGGTAATTTCTCGTATTTATAAAGTCATTCATTTGTTTTTTTATTAACCTTTTTCTAGAGCATTGCAGACCACACTCATGTGGTAAACTGATCTGCGTGTCATGGCTGCTTCTTCACAGTCTCCTTTCTCGCCCCCCTTTTTCACTCCTTTGTGATTAGGCTTTCCCCAGCGACATCTTAAACAGTGTTTCAAGAGACTTGTCTAGCGTATCTGCATCCATCTTCATCACATATGGTCATTTATCATCAGGATTATGATCCTTGTATGGATCAAAGCCTTTTAATATCCTGTTAATGCCTTTTCTAGACATCTAAATGCTTTCCGAAGACTCCATCCCATTCTATCTCATAGGTGTTGAGACTATAGTGTCATTCACTGTCAAAACACCTTTGAACTTTTTATCTAGCTCTTCACATACCCATACCTCATCCTGTACAACTCTTCCTTCTGAAAACCTAAGGCTAATTAACTACTCCTTCACCTGACAAAATACTCCTTAGAATTTTATGGAAGAATTTTAGAATTTTTTCTTGACTCGTCCACAATGCTCTTCAAAAGCTCCTCTCTTCCTCATTAATTATTCTGATAATATACTTGTTTCTTGCTCTCATATACCTTCCATCCGTTGGATGACCAGGGCTTCGAATGTATCTGTAACACAGTACCTCTTAAAATCCCCTTTGGACACTGTTTATTGAACTATTCCTTCCTGTACCTTAACCTCCCTTCTGTTATTAAGGTTAGGGTCTCATAGTTTCCTTCTCCATCGACAGAATTTCACACAGCTTCCCATTGCGATATCCCATTTTCCTGGCTACTGAACTGCAATTCCCAAATATAGGAGTGAGGGACCAGGCTTATGTACGAATGACATAAAGAAGAAAAATGCATTTAGAATTAACTCGATAGAACCAGAATGCATCTTTCTTTTGATCACCAAAACAAACTGTCCTGTCGCTTTGACTGTGGTGCCAACTTCGTAAAATGTTCTTAATTATTCCATTAGTTTAGATAAAAGTAAATAACCTACCGTCGCTCCTCCCACAAGCCTAATGATTCGCCTGGCTTGGCTAAAGTGAACGGGAGCTCTGCTGATTGGCCGAACGACAGGAGCTGTGGTTGATATGGTACTCTTGATTGGCTGAAGAGAGTGGGTGTGGTTATCACGGTACTGTTGATTGGTTAGGCAGCGGGTGATGCACTTGTTACCATGCTGTTGATTGGTCGAGCAACAGCTGGTGTGGTTATGGTACTGTTGATTGGCCGAAGAACAAATGTCGCCGTCGTTATCGTACTGTTGATTGGCTGCATATCAGTCGCTGTGGTTGTTAGGGTAGTGCCGATTGGCTGAACAACAGGTAAATGTGTTACGATATTGTTCATTGGTTAGACCACTAGGGGTAAACTAGGGTGCCGGGGTCGTCTTGTTATATACTGAGGCAAATGAGAAGATATTTAGGCAACATTGACTGACGCTGACGGAGGAAGAGGAGGCCCAGTGGCCTCTGGTCTGGCTGACGCTGACGGAGGAAGAGGAGGCCCAGTGGCCTCTGGCCTGGCTGACGCTGACGGAGGAAGAGGAGACCCAGTGCCCTCTGGCCTGGCTGACGCTGACGGAGGAAGAGGAGGTCTCGTGGCCTCTGGAATGACTGACGGAGGAAGAGGAGGTCTCGTAGCCTCTGGCCTGACTTACGCTGACGGAGGAACAGGAGGTCTCATGTCCTCCGGCATGACTGACGCTGAAAGAGGAGGCCCAGTGGCCTCTGGCCTGAGTGACGCTGACGGAGGAAGAGGAGGAGGAGGGAGAAGGGCTTTTCTAGTCTGACTGACGCTGAAGGAGGAGAAGGAAGAAGAGCGACCCTTTAACTGACGGTGGAGGAGGGAAAGGAGGAGGAGGAGGAAGAAGCCCTCTAGTCTGACTGACGCTGGAAGGAGGAGGAGAAGGAGGAAGAAGAAGCCCTCGAGTCTGACTGACACTGGAAGGAGGAGGAGGAGTAGGAGGAGGAAGAAGAGGAGGAGGAGGAGGAGGAAGGGTGTTGGGGGAGGAGGAAGGGTGTTGGAGGAGGCGTCTCTGCTTTCTCCTTTAATGAGCAATTATTGATCACGTTGTTTGCATTTTCTTCGTGCATCTGGTGGTGATGGCCGCCCACCAGGTGTCGACTGTGTGCCTGGTGTCACACGGCAAGCGGGGTATCGGCCGCCCACCACCTGTCCGATCCTTTAAAGCAGACGTCGGCCATCCAGCACCCGCTGGCGCGACCCACAGGTGCTCAGCAGTCAACACCTGTTACACAGAAAGATTAAGAGAAGAACAAAAGATCCCTGAACATCGGTCCCTTGTTCATCATGGTTCATGTGTTCAGCAGGTGTCTTAGTTTACGTCTCCTTGTTCATCATGGTACAGGTGTTTAGCAGGTGTCTTAGTCTACGTCTCCTTGTTCATCATGGTACAAGGGTTTAGCAGGTGTCTTAGTCTACGTCTCCTTGTTTACCATGGTACATGTGTTCAGCAGATGTCTGTCTACGTCCCCTTGTTCACCATGGGACAGGTGTTCAGCAGATGTCCTCCCTTGTTCATCATGGTAAAGATGTTCAGCAGATGTCCCCCCTTGTTCATCATAGGACAGGAGTTCAGCAGATGTCTTAGTCTACACAAGAAGAACTCATCTTCATATCTTATTTTACAGCCTGAGCTTATTTTTTTTCTGTTTTTGCCCCTTAGTCCCACGCCTTCTTTGGGAAGCGTCTTCATCTTTAAGCAACACTACGGAACACCCAGTGAAACACCTTTAAGTGCTGGGCCTTCGCCCCCGAAGCATCGAACTCACGATAGGACAAAGAATGAAAGACAGAGAAATGAACCTTTGTCGCTGAGGTTTGAGCTATAGGGATCTGATGTTTGCCCTCTGGTGCGAGAGACGGTGGTAATATGGCTACAAAGGGAGAATAGAGAGAGAGAGAGAGAGAGAGAGAGAGAGAGAGAGAGAGAGAGAGAGAGAGAGAGAGAGAGAGAGAGCATCTCGCGTCCCTGCGAATGCTTATGACAAGAATTTTGCCACTAGGCGGGATAGGTAGAGAGAGAGAGAGAGAGAGAGAGAGAGAGAGAGAGAGAGAGACAGCAGCAGCAGCCTATTCGTTTGGTGGCGAACAGTGACCCATGAAGACCACAAGTCAGCCATCACTACGACAGGGAGGACAACAACCATAGAAAACGAATCCATTTCCACCCCTTCAGTCGCTGGGCACAACAACACCAGTTATACACAGACAAACTCAGCCGAGACCTCTCTGTCAAGAGAGGCAAGCGAGCGAGGCATAGCCTTCGTTAACACAGATATCACGACGGAATATAAATGGATGTAAGCAACAACAGGAGGAGGAGTTGGAGGAAGGCGAGTGACTGGATCCTCTTCAAGAAGATAGGAGACCTAGAGCGCAGTATGCATAGAAGGGAAAATGGGATAAGCAATTAAGAAACTGGGATAATAGACCTTCGAAGTAACTGAATAGACTAGAGTACCTAGAGCGCAGTATGCGTAGAAGAGAAAATGGGTTAAGCAATTAAGAAACTGGGATAATAGATCTTCGAAGTACCTGAATAGACTCGAGTATTCCCCTTCGCGTAACTGGATGCTGAAGCTGAATGGTATGGGTGGATGCGCATGCGTCGCGTATTAAGTACAGATTTACTGATCCTCCGTTTGAAGGTTTGTTGTCTCAAGATGGGAGACCCAGTGCTACCGGATTCCCCATTCCTACTGAGCAGCCCCCAAAGGGAAGATATAGCAGGTAGGGAGTGACCCCCATTGGGAGCGGGAGACATTATTGAGGAAAAGGTCCCACTGAGATTGTGGTATAGGGAGGGCGACGGAAAGAGCCCCGGGCCAGTCCAAAGTATGTTTCATCATCGGCATCTGGGAGATTAAGTTGTTGATGTGGGCGGTGAGATGGGGGTATGGGGAGAGGACAATGGTAGTGTTAGGGGAGGATTAGGGCAAGTTGTAGGGGGAGGATATTGCCGGTAGAGTAGGATTTGGTGGGTTATGGAGGGGATAGTGTTGGTGGATGAGGAATGCGTGGGTTGTCGAGAGGATAGCACTGGTGGAAGAGGATTAGGGATTGATTGTGGAGAGAATAGTGTTGGTGGATGAGGAATGCATGGGTTGTGGAGAGGATAGCAGTGGTGGAAGAGGATTAGGGATTGATTGTGGAGAGAATAGTGTTGGTGGATGAGGATAGCGTAGGTTGTGGAGAGGATAGCACTGGTGGACGAGGATTTGGGTTGATTTGTGGAAAGGATAGTGTTGGTGGATGAGGAATGGGTGGGTTGTCGAGAGGATAGCACTGGTGGAAGAGGATTAAGGATCGGTTGTGGAGAGGATAGTGTTGGTGGATGAGGAATGGGTGGGTTGTGGAGAGGATAGTGTTGGTGGATGAGGAATGCGTGGGTTGTGGAGAGGATAGCACTGGTGGAGCGAAAGGATAGGTTTGTGGGACAGGGAGTACTAATGGACGGTAAAGTAAATTGCGTGTAGGATAGGGATGACAGAGGGTAGACTGAGCTATTTGGGAGACGTGGAAGAAACCCTTGCAAGGCTTTGAAGTGGATGAAAGAGGGATGCGAACCAGGGTCAGTAAAAACTGGGGGAGGTAAAGCCATGGGCAGGATATGGGAAGAGGTGTGGGTTTACCTGGTAGAGATTGCATATATATATATATATATATATATATCTTAGCCTGAGCCAGATACCCATTTTATCAACCAACCTCTAAGGGTGGACGAACAGCTGGGTTGACTGTGGACCTACCAACACAACCCGGATTCGAACCTATACACTCGAACGTGGGCTGCCCCGTGAATGTGTCACGGTTAGGAGCGCTATCCACTAAACCACACACACTATATATATATCTTTTTTTTTCTTTTATACTATTCGCCATTTCCCGCGTTAGCGAGGTAGCGTTAAGAACAGAGGACTGGGCCTTTGAGGGAGTATCCTCACCTGGCCCCCTTCTCTGTTCCTTCTTTTGGAAAAAAAAAAAAAATGAGAGGGGAGGATTTCCGGCCCCCCGCTCCCTTCCCTTTTAGTCGCCTTCTACGACACGCAGGGAATACGTGGGAAGTATTCTTTCTCCCCTATCCCCAGGGATATATATATATATATATATATATATATATATATATATATATATATATATATATATATATATGCTCATCATATCACCAGGAAATCATTGACGTAGAAACAACACCTGCTGAGAGAAGCCAGTGCATGGAAGACTTCAAAAACAAAGAAGGAAATAGTCATTGTTTTGATGACTATGAATAAGACTAGACTTGGGCTAAGCTCACAATCATCACAGCCAATCATGAACATCACGTCGAACAAGCAGGTTCCATAATTAACAATCTTGTGAAACTGTAGCTCCCGTGTGTGTGTGTGTGTGGGGATCTATCACACTTTAATCTATGTACAGTACAATGGCCAACGCCCTGGCTCAGCGGCCAGACTCGAAGCAAATGTCATTCGCATGTAATACCATGGTAAAAGGGGAGGGAAGGTTTGGCTCAGCCACACTCAAATATGCCAGATTCAAGCTATGGGTATGTAGTGTTTTAGTCAGTACATCACACACACACACACACACACACACACACACACGCAATATATATATATATGTGTATATATATATATATATATATATATATATATATATATATATATATATATATATATATATGTATGTATATCGATACATTACATGTGTAAGTGAGGAAGGCCACTTCTTGGTCTGTTCCTGCCGCTATCTCACTGACGTGGGAAACGGCGAACGAGTATGGTATATGATATACAGTACACATATATTCCCCGGTGCCTCGGGCTTGTCAAAGCTACATAGGAGGTGACTTAGTCTAGCACTCCCAGGGTTCCTACGGTCCTTATGTCACCCTAAAACTCCATTTCATGGGATATCCTGCATCTTCCAGGTCGCTCTATACGCAACGGCAGGGTAAGTTGGGCTCCTTGTTTGAGCGGGAGGGTCTGGTAGCACCAGCTGGCTGGTCTGGTCTGTCTCAAGCATCTCGCTGTTACTCCTGAAAGCGTGGAAGGTCGCAAGACACAGGCAGGAGCGTTGTGGCTCACACTGGTAGTCGTACGACTGAGGGAGAGGAAGACGATGGTAGTCGTACGACTGAAGGAGAGAGACGATGGTAGTCGTACGACTGAGGGGGAGGGACATGGTAGTCGTACGACTGAGGGAGAGGAAGACGATGGTAGTCGCACGACTGAGGGGGAAGAAGACGATGGTAGTCGTACGACTGAGGAGGAGGAAGACGATGGTAGTCGTACGACTGAGGGAGAGGAAGACGATGGTAGTCGTGCGACTGAGGGGGGAAAGGAAGACGATGGTAGTCGTACGACTGAGAGGGGGAGGAAGGCGATGGTAGTCGTACGACTGAAGGGGGAAGAAGACGCTGGTAGTCGTACGACTGAAGGGGGAAGAAGACGATGGTAGTCGTACGACTGAGGGAGAGGAAGACGATGGTAGTCGTACGACTGAGGGGGAAGAAGGACTATGGCAGTCGTACGACTGAGGAGAGAGGAAGACACACTGGTAGTCGTACGACTGAGGGGGGGAAGGTCGTCAAGGGTCGTAGAGAGGAAGACGACGATCCTTGATAAAAGCTCTGCCTGATATGGTCAGGGTTGAGGGAGGAGGAGGTCCCTCTGTGAGTACTGTAACTCACATCCTTTACTCAAACCCTGTTGAGCAGGAGGGTGTGAATGTCCTTATGAGAAGACAGTGTCAAACCTCTCCCCTTCCTCCCCACTCAGACCTCACAAAAGGAAGTCGTAGTTTTAAACCGGTAAATATACTTCATAAAATACCCACACACACACATATGGCTCAATATAACCTTATTTCACATCGACATAGGTATAGAAAAGCACCACTTTTTTTTTCTTCCTCTTCGTACTCTTCTTTTTCTTCTTTTTAGGAACACCAAAAGATCTCGCTAAGCTCTATTGAAGACTAAAGCCTGTTAGTAAAAGTTTGGAGGGGAAAAAATTAAGGAAAGTTTCCCAATTATCTCTGGGAGTGTGTACCCAGCTGATGGAATTGATAAGCTTACGACTCCAAAGCTTTCCAGGTCCTTTTACTTTTATGACGAAGATTTGGAAATACCTCGAAAAGATGATATATATATATATATATATATATATATATATATATATATATATATATATATATATATATATATATATATGAAATGACTTTTCATGTGGGGTGGCGACGGGAATGAATGAAGGCAGCAAGTACGAATTATATACATGTGTATATATGTATGCGTATGTCTGTGTACGTATATATATATGTATACGTTGAAATGTATAGGTATGTATATGTGCGTGTGTGGACGTGTATGTATATACATGTGTATGTGGGTGAGTTGAGCCATTCTTTGGCCTGTTTCCTTGCGCTACCTCGCTAATGCGGGAGACAGCGACAAAGTATAAAAAAAAAAAAAAAAAATTATATATATATATATATATATATATATATATATATATATTATACTTTTTTTTTCTTCTGCAAATCTTTAACTTACTGTGTGATTCTGTGTGTGGCATCACTGTATTAACATTGCTCATTCTCCACTGACTTGTGTATGATATATTTACTTCATATAGTCAGTGTTTGGATCATATATTCAGTGGTTAGATATATTTAAGTCAGGGTGTTGCACTGTAGATAAGAACGACCAATGAATCATGGTCAGTGGAAAAAGCTGTGTTTTGAAGTCGCGCCACAGTTTTGAATCTCCCAGGAAGGACTACAACAGAAGAACTGGATGCACACACAGTTGGACTAGGTATCCGCTATACCCCCATGGGAACTCAGGCTGACCTAGAAAAAAACAACAACGGAACACTTAGCCACAATACCGTGTCTGTTCCGAGATCCGAATTACTGTCGATTATCTTTCGACAACCCCGGATATTGCTCGAAGACCGAAGCATTTATCGGTGCTCGACATACAGGACGAGAGACATCTCTACGCCTTTTAGTAGACAACTTTGTGTCTTTTAGTAGATATAAAGAGATTCTGGAGCCATCGGTTAACACATGACCCATGTGGATGCAATGAGCATCTTAGATCGAGCATTTCTTTAAGTTATAGTAAGATCTGATATCTGTTTCTTCGCTTACACCTCGAAGCTTTGGAACACTCTACCTTATCATGTCTTTCTCAGTAATTACGACCTGGCGCATTTTAAAGGACACGTTTGTCCACTTTCTTCAAGAGTCGTAAATTACTTTCCCTTACCGCCTCTTTTTCCCTTACATAATCGTCTCTATATTTCAACTAAGGCCCCGACCTTGATGTGGACGGAAGGCCATGACTGGAGCCTCCAACGTCGTAAATGGAAAACAGATCTTGATCCAAATCATCATCATTCGGAATGAAGAAACTCTACATCGGAACTGACTCTACTTTGTGTTCGACCTTTTGCTGACGTCTGCACCATGTTCTGGTCCCTTTAATGAACCTTCCCAGGTTAAAAAGACCTTACATACCCTAGCACGGTTACTGAACGGGGGGCCTCCTCATCAACTCAGTACCCTCATTTTCGCTCTGATTTTGTAATAGAAGGGTGTTAGTCACCCTTGTAACAGGTGCTGATGTCCTTGTAACAGGTGCTGAAATGGTTATGGAAATGTAAAGAGAATGAGTTGAGGAATAGGTTGACAAAGAGGAGGTATATGTGTCAGAGGTGGAGGGAACAAGAAGAAGCGGGGAGACCAAAGATGGAAGAATGGAGTGTAATAAAATTTTTATCGGGCCATCGGATTCTGGATATGCAGGAAGGTGAAATTTTGAGTGTTGGAGGGTCAGTGTTGGAATCAGGAGGATGGACAGTGATATATAATTTGTTACTGAGGTAGTCTATCGCCCGGATAGATTGGTTTGAGGTAGTCTATCACCCGGATTCAGCCGAAGATTGGTAGGTAGTTTTTGTGTCACTTAAACAGGATGCCTCTTACCTTCGTAATACTGGAATTGCTATGGCGAAAAAATAAATTCTTGAAACAGATACTACGTTTTCAGTAATGCCACTAGTTAAATGTCAGGACCTTGAGAGAAAAGAACATAGTCAACACACTGCAGTAAAACACACACACACACACACACACACACACACACACACACTCTGAGTCCCCAGCCCATTTTGATACGAGTCCTCTCTCTCTCTCTCTCTCTCTCTCTCTCTCTCTCTCTCTCTCTCTCTCTCTCTCTCTCTCTCTCTCCTCCCCACCCCCAGGCAGTACAGTGTCATATGCTTTCTGGCATTCCAAGTGCAGACAGACCACCAAGCCTTCTTTTTTTTTTTTTCCGTCCATCACTGAGCTTACTCTCTCGTAGAATTCCAAAAGGATTGACACCCATGACCTCTTTTCCCTGAAACCTTGTTTTATTTTGTCACAATGGTGATCTTGGCTTTACTCTCCTTTTCTTCTGCTTCGTTAAGGCCAATAGGCCACCTCGCTTGGACCCTCAGTCTGTGTGGCTTGTATAACTCTATTCAACTCATTTCGGAAGGAGTCGTCCATTTGCTTTCTGATTATCTTTTCTAGTGCCTTTAGGCCCACGGTCAATATTGAGGCTAATCTATAGCTCAGCGCCCCCTTCCTGATGTGTGTGTGTGTGTGTAGATACTCTGGCGAGGCATTACAGATATTACGTAACTGGGAGGTCATGATTGTACCTAGTTAACTGACCATTAAAAAGCTTAAAGATCAAGAAGGAATTGGATATTTCCACGCTTTGGAGAGGCACTTGAATGAGGTACCGCATCTGTATAGTCAAAGGGTCAGATATACAGGAATGTTTACTATGGTTTAATACATTATGCATTTAGCTGAAGGTTCAGTGATGAATATTTACAGTAATGTAGTGTGTGTGTGTGTGTGTGTGTGTGTGTGTGTGTGTGTGCTCGCACGGACGCGTGTTAATACATTAAACGCTATTAATACTCTTATTTCTTAGACTATTTAAGAATACATCTTCGAAGCAAGAAACATCGACTCAAGTTTTGGACATTTCGCTACGCGTCTGTCTGGTCTTCACCCTCATTCACCCTTGCTCTCTCGCCTTTTCTATGTCCGTCATCGTCATTTCTGTTGTTCTATGTCCATCAGTGTATGTCATTCAGTTATATATCCTCTCTCATGTTACTCACAATCACGTTGGCCTGAGGGATGGGATTTATATGTAATATATGACATATATATCACTTTTATATTATGCTTTGCCACGTATTTCCTGTTCATAGATTCTGAGTGTCTGAGGCTTCATGTGAGCCTGCATTGCCTTTGAGTCTGTACAAAGTATCATCTTGATTGTTATTCAGTAAACCAGCCTAGTCTGAGTCAATTCTCTTGCTAGGCCAGTCTGTCGTGACAAAGGTTTTAAGTCCAAACTAGAGCTGTTGTTAGTGTTTATTTTGGGTCACTGTAAGTTGTGGCCGATGGGTTTGTCCTGTCCTGCAGAGTTCTTCGGCGGAATCTATCTCTTCAAAGGAGTCCATCATATTTTTTTCCTTGCTTCTGATTGCAGTGCAACTCTGAAGCTGCAGGAGTCCTGTATGAGGAGCCCTATCTATCTATCTCTATCTATCTATCTATCTGTCTATCTAACTATCATTATTATTTATTTTGTTTTGTCGCGGTCTCCGGCGTTTGCGAGGTAGCGCAAGGAAACAGACGAAAGAAATGGCCCAACCCACCCCCATACACATGTATATACATACACGTCCACACACGCAAATATACATACCTATACATCTCAATGTACACATATATATACACACACAGACACATACATATATACCCATGCACACAATTCACACTGTCTGCCTTTATTCATTCCCATCGCCACCTCGCCACACATGGAATACCATCCCCCTCCCCCTTCATGTGTGCGAGGTAGCGCTAGGAAAAGACAACAAAGGCCCCATTCGTTCACACTCAGTCTCTAGCTGTCATGCAATAATGCCCGAAACCACAGCTCCCTTTCCACATCCAGGCCCCACACAACTTTCCACGGTTTACCCCAGACGCTTCACATGCCCTGATTCAATCCACTGACAGCACGTCAACCCCGGTATACCACATCGATCCAATTCACTCCATTCCTTGCCCGCCTTTCACCCTCCTGCATGTTCAGGCCCCGATCACTCAAAATCTTTTTCACTCCATCTTTCCACCTCCAATTTGATCTCCCACTTCTCCTCGTTCCCTCCACCTCCGACACATATATCCTCTTGGTCAACCTTTCCTCACTCATTCTCTCCATGTGCCCAAACCATTTCAAAACACCCTCTTCTGCTCTCTCAACCACGCTCTTTTTATTTCCATAAATCTCTCTTACCCTTACATTACTTACTCGATCAAATCACCTCACACCACACATTGTCCTCAAACATCTCATTTCCAGCACATCCATCCTCCTGCGCACAACTCTATCCATAGCCCACGCCTCGCAACCATAAAACATCGTTGGAACCACTATTCCTTCAAACATACCCATTTTTGCTTTCCGAGATAATGTTCTCGACTTCCAAACATTCTTCAAGGCTCCCAGGATTTTCGTCCCCTCCCCCACCCTATGATTCACTTCCGCTTCCATGGTTCCATCCGCTGCCAGATCCACTCCCAGATATCTAAAACACTTTACTTCCTCCAGTTTTTCTCCATTCAAACATTACCTCACAATCTAACTATCTAACTATATATATATAGATATCATCTATCTATTTAAGCTATCTATCTCTATCTGTATATTTGACTAACAATCAATCTATATATCTATACCTGTCTGTCTATCTATCCATCTGTCTGTCTATCTATCTATCTATCTACCTATATATATGGCTAGATAGATGAATGGATAGATTACGTACATAAAACATACTGCCGCACACATGTATTCGTACATACACACACACATATATATTGGTAAATCCATGCATACATAAGCAGACAAATAAACACGGGTATTCCCATATTAATGTGTCTCGACTGATGCGTGTATTTGCTGGCGGCGTGTGTCAATACAGATATATTTCATTCCTCGCAAACCTAGCTTGATATCACGAGCCAGTCATTCCAGCACATCCACCTGGAACCTTTCCAGATGTTACCCCACACACATTCAGCCCCTCACTCCTTCGTAAGTAAACCTGGAACCTTTCCAGATGTTTCCCCACACACATTCTGCTCCTCACTCCTTCGTAAGTAAACCTGGAACCTTTCCAGATGTTTCCCCCAAACACATTCTGCTCCTCACTCCTTCGTAAGTAAACCTGGAACCTTTCCAGATGTTTCGCCACACACATTCTGCTCCTCACTCCTTCGTAAGTAAACCTGGAACCTTTCCAGATATTTCCCCACACACATTCAGCCCCTCACTCCTTCGTAAGTAAACCTGGAACCTTTCCAGATGTTTCCCCACACACATTCAGCCCCTCACTCCTTCGTAAGTAAACCTGGAACCTTTCAAGATATTTCCCCACACACATCCAGCCCCTCACTCCTTCGTAAGTAAACTTGGAACCTTCCCAGATGTTTCCCCACACACATTCTGCTCCTCACTCCTTCGTAAGTAAACCTGGAACCTTTCCAGATGTTACCCCACACACATTCAGCTCCTCACTCCTTCGTAAGTAAACCTGGAACCTTTCCAGATGTTACCCCACACACATTCAGCTCCTCACTCCTTCGTAAGTACACCTGAAACCTTTCTAGATGTTTCCCCACACACATTCAGCTCCTCACTCCTTCGTAAGTAAACCTGGAACTTTTCTAGATATTTCCCTACACACACATACATTCCGTCCCTCACTCCTTCGTAAATAAAGCTGAAGCTCGGTGTGAATTTCTCCTTAGATCACGACCTTACGTCACCTTGAGTAGATTAATATACCTCTTGGGTCCTTTTTGTCATGCTGTGATTGCATTACCTCTCTCCCTCCCGCTCCGAGTCCTTCCAACGAGTCTAACAGCCAGACACCCTCCCCGTAGCAACAAGGCCGAAGCCAAGCCACGCGCCAGTCTATCATACATACGAACAGCTTGGGGAATCGTGGCAGACACCACTCCCTCCGCTGGTGTTTCCCATGGGATCTCTTGAAGCCTCAGTAGGTTATGAACAGGGCTTCGTTTATGACTATAATCCCTGATCTCAAGGTTAGGGTTGGCTAAAGGCGAGAACACCTGTTACAGTTGGTCTAATATAGTCATTCGGTGCAGGTGAAGTACATCTCATTTTTCTAAGTGGCCGATTTGTGAGCGGTTCGAAGCACTGGTTCGAATTCGTGTTCGAGACGGTTCATGAGCCTCGCTCATCAATACGAGATAAGAATAAGTTGATGGAATTTGATTAGAAAAGGACTTTAATTTCATATCTTTGATATTAAAATAAGATAAATTCTTCTGTTTGATTATACGAATTATACGAATTTCTAACTTTCGTTCAAAGAATTCCTCTAATGTTTCATTTTGATTCAGAAACTCTAGATTCACACTTCGAGGGGCGTATCCATAGGTCTTATTATTCTATATATATATATATATATATATATATATATATATATATATATATATATATATATATATATTCCTTTATACACTCTTAACCTTAATTAGCTATAGACACAATACCTCCCCCATGTGAAGCAGGACACAATCTACCACGGGATAATCTTGTGCATCTATTTTCTCTCTAAATTTAACTTTTAGATGAAGGCTATATTGTGTTCATTTACGTGTTTTTTTTTTCTTTTTTCTCATTGCTCTCTCTCTCTCTCTCTCTCTCTCTCTCTCTCTCTCTCTCTCTCTCTCTCTCTCTCTCTCTCTCTCTCTCTCTCGTGTCTGTTCTACCTCCTTCGCTGCGTCTGTTTCCAACCTCACGTTCCCCCCTTCCATTCCATTTACCTTTCTCCAACCATTGTCCTATTGTTCCCCCCCCCCACACACACACACACACACATACACATCCTTCATGCATACCCACCATAGCACACGATCATCCTTAGCCTATCCTTATATACTTCCCATCAAGACGCTTTGCGCTCGTCTCTGGTTCTGAGTCGACTCATTTTGAGTCAGATGTGAGCTCATTGCTCTTACTACTCATAACGTAACGTCTGCAGATAAGACACAAAACACAGGGCATATGTGACTAATTCTTGACTTTAAGATGGTGCCACAACACGTCCTTCTAAGCACACACACACACACCGCACACACACACACACACACACAGACTCTCAACCCACCAAACATTGCGATCTCCTCGCTCAAATAGTTAGCTGTTACGTGTGTGAGTGTATATATATGTATATTACCAGCACATGAATATCATCTCATGTGCATACGACCTCACAATCACACAGTAGCAACTGCAGGAATGCCACACTACATTGCACAGTTAAAACGATGGTTTAATCAGAACACATTGTCTATATCTCTACCGAAGTCTTCAACCACATTTTACAACCCCAGCCAGATACGTATCTAAGCTCATGTGCTCTCTATTTACATATGATTTGTACAATCACTCTCACTGGTATGAAAAAAAATTCTAGGTATCATATGCGTTGCACACATGACATTCACTCCCTACACCACAGACATCAGCAGGAAATCGACACACAAACTAAATGATCTCAAAATGATAACTAGTACCAGACCTGAAAGAAAAAGATAATCTCTGAATCATCCTTTACAAGTGATTTATCCGCTCCACCCTAAGCCACGCCTCACCTCTCTGGCTGCCCACCCTATTGGGAGCCAATGCAACAAAAGTTGCAAACCTCATTAAACAAAGCAACCACACATATACAACACATACACAATGATATAATCCCATATAATCCCACCGCTCCACCCTAAGCCACGCCTCACCTCTCTGGTTATCCACCCTGTTGGAAGCCAATGCAACAAAAGTTGCAAACCTCATTAAACAAAGCAACCACACATATACAACACATATACAATGATATAATCCTATATAATCCCACTTTAATATACTTGGTATTCAATTCCTTACAACAGCACTAGATCCTCTCCGATTCAGATATATTTACCTAACCAAGCGGATCCCTGGTTGACATTTTAGCACCCTATACTCACAGATTTCCCTCCACCCCAATGAAGACAACATGTTTGAGATATATACACACACCGAAATGATCCGACTGCCTCCTAAAAAAACACTCTCCCCCGCTAGACATACACACACACGTCAGAAACCACACTCCCTTGACATGTACGAGTTACACACTTCCTAGTTTTCGCTCTAGACACGTCAGTGAAGCATCGCAAACACCGATTCCACATCTATCACAATGCTTCATGCTCTCGATCCATTTACCTAAAAGAGAAGGACATTGAACACTTAACTTCTGAAATATCCAGAACGCTACCCACAAAGACACGACACACAAATAGCATTACTGACTTCATGGCCCTTGATCCCATCGCGGAAACCCCATAGAAGGTAGCATCCACACAGAAGGGGACAAGTGAGGACATTCCCTCTAAAGCTCAATCCTCTGTTCTTAACGCTACCTCGCTAACGCGGGAAATGGCAAATATGTGCGAAGTATGAATATATATATATATATAATTTTTTTTCATACTATTCGCCATTTCCCGCGATAGCGAGGTAGCGTTAAGAACAGAGGACTAGGCCTTTGAGGGAATATCCTCACCCGGCCCCCTTCTCTGTCCCCTCTTTTGGAAGATTAAAAATGTATATGTATATATATATATATATATATATATATATATATATATATATATATATATATATATATATATATAACACGGGAAAGAGTCACAGGGAGCGAGGGGTTATATCGAAGTATAGGCAACATGGATTCGACTCACAACACCTCTCCTCCGTGAGTGGTAGGGAGGCAAGGGAGGGAGAGTATCATAATGATGTAAAACTAAGTTAAAGCCGCACCCATAACACTGTAGTAAGCTGCCCCGCCTCAACAACAAGTCACTCAGCTCCAGCTCTCATGCTTTCCCAGCCACAGAACGGCAATACAGAAGAGGACAAGACGCCCACACACACACACACATATGTACGATTTCGAATCGAGCCTCACTTGTTTGGGGAAAATCATACCTTTATTACTATGCATTATTCCTCGGTTTGAGTATCCAGAGCCATATAATTCACCCAGAGTATAAGGATAATGATGCCTGAATATACCTCAACCCTCCAAAGTAAGATCTTGAACCGATCAATCGTTAAATATCTGATCCTCATACGAGATCGTATATCAGATCGGAGCGAACGCCTCACCAGAACTTACTCGGGTCGAGTTCCACCTTATTGACGCCACACCAGAACTTTGTCGGGTCGAGTTCGACCTTGTTAACGTCAGCGCCATCTGCTGGTCCCGTAATTAACCCTTCCAGTAAAAGAAATGCCAACATGCGTGGCACGCTCGCTGAACCTTTCCCCCAACACTCCTCCAGCCTCGCTCGAGACCAGACAAGGATGATAGTCAACTCAACCAATAGCAAATGTGATTCACTTGACAGTTCGAGGAGCGAGTATGCTTTAAAGTTTGATCTACTACTTATTCTTATAAGTTCTTCTTGTTAAAGACATTAAGACGATGGTTGGTGAATTACTACTAATTGTATCGTTATGTGTTGGAGCGTAGCGAGAGTCGAAGAGGGAGTCTAGATGGATATTACTTTAACCACACTCCTCCCCCAGCGAATCCACACAACTTATATTGCTAAAGACATCAAGACGATGGTTGGTGAATTACTACTAATTGTATCGTTATGTGTTGGAGCGTAGCGAGAGTCGAAGAGGGAGTCTAGATGGATATTACTTTAACCACACTCCTCCCCCAGCGAATCCACACAACTTATATTGCTAAAGACATCAAGACGATGGTTGGTGAATTACTACTAATTGTATCGTTATGTGTTGGAGCGTAGCGAGAGTCGAAGAGGGAGTCTAGATGGATATTACTTTAACCACACTCCTCCCCCAGCGAATCCACACAACTTATATTGCTAAAGACATCAAGACGATGGTTGGTGAATTACTACTAATTGTATCGTTATGTGTTGGAGCGTAGCGAGAGTCGAAGAGGGAGTCTAGATGGATATTACTTTAACCACACTCCTCCCCCAGCGAATCCACACAACTTATATTGCTAAAGACATCAAGACGATGGTTGGTGAATTACTACTAATTGTATCGTTATGTGTTGGAGCGTAGCGAGAGTCGAAGAGGGAGTCTAGATGGATATTACTTTAACCACACTCCTCCCCCAGCGAATCCACACAACTTATATTGCTAAAGACATCAAGACGATGGTTGGTGAATTACTACTAATTGTATCGTTATGTGTTGGAGCGTAGCGAGAGTCGAAGAGGGAGTCTAGATGGATATTACTTTAACCACACTCCTCCCCCAGCGAATCCACACAACTTATATTGCTAAAGACATCAAGACGATGGTTGGTGAATTACTACTAATTGTATCGTTATGTGTTGGAGCGTAGCGAGAGTCGAAGAGGGAGTCTAGATGGATATTACTTTAACCACACTCCTCCCCCAGCGAATCCACACAACTTATATTGCTAAAGACATCAAGACGATGGTTGGTGAATTACTACTAATTGTATCGTTATGTGTTGGAGCGTAGCGAGAGTCGAAGAGGGAGTCTAGATGGATATTACTTTAACCACACTCCTCCCCCAGCGAATCCACACAACTTATATTGCTAAAGACATCAAGACGATGGTTGGTGAATTACTACTAATTGTATCGTTATGTGTTGGAGCGTAGCGAGAGTCGAAGAGGGAGTCTAGATGGATATTACTTTAACCACACTCCTCCCCCAGCGAATCCACACAACTTATATTGCTAAAGACATCAAGACGATGGTTGGTGAATTACTACTAATTGTATCGTTATGTGTTGGAGCGTAGCGAGAGTCGAAGAGGGAGTCTAGATGGATATTACTTTAACCACACTCCTCCCCCAGCGAATCCACACAACTTATATTGCTAAAGACATCAAGACGATGGTTGGTGAATTACTACTAATTGTATCGTTATGTGTTGGAGCGTAGCGAGAGTCGAAGAGGGAGTCTAGATGGATATTACTTTAACCACACTCCTCCCCCAGCGAATCCACACAACTTATATTGCTAAAGACATCAAGACGATGGTTGGTGAATTACTACTAATTGTATCGTTATGTGTTGGAGCGTAGCGAGAGTCGAAGAGGGAGTCTAGATGGATATTACTTTAACCACACTCCTCCCCCAGCGAATCCACACAACTTATATTGCTAAAGACATCAAGACGATGGTTGGTGAATTACTACTAATTGTATCGTTATGTGTTGGAGCGTAGCGAGAGTCGAAGAGGGAGTCTAGATGGATATTACTTTAACCACACTCCTCCCCCAGCGAATCCACACAACTTATATTGCTAAAGACATCAAGACGATGGTTGGTGAATTACTACTAATTGTATCGTTATGTGTTGGAGCGTAGCGAGAGTCGAAGAGGGAGTCTAGATGGATATTACTTTAACCACACTCCTCCCCCAGCGAATCCACACAACTTATATTGCTAAAGACATCAAGACGATGGTTGGTGAATTACTACTAATTGTATCGTTATGTGTTGGAGCGTAGCGAGAGTCGAAGAGGGAGTCTAGATGGATATTACTTTAACCACACTCCTCCCCCAGCGAATCCACACAACTTATATTGCTAAAGACATCAAGACGATGGTTGGTGAATTACTACTAATTGTATCGTTATGTGTTGGAGCGTAGCGAGAGTCGAAGAGGGAGTCTAGATGGATATTACTTTAACCACACTCCTCCCCCAGCGAATCCACACAACTTATATTGCTAAAGACATCAAGACGATGGTTGGTGAATTACTACTAATTGTATCGTTATGTGTTGGAGCGTAGCGAGAGTCGAAGAGGGAGTCTAGATGGATATTACTTTAACCACACTCCTCCCCCAGCGAATCCACACAACTTATATTGCTAAAGACATCAAGACGATGGTTGGTGAATTACCACTACTTGTATCATTAAGTGTTGGAGCGTAGCGAGAGTCGAAGAGGGAGTCTAGATGGATATTACTTTAACCACACTCCTCCCCCAGCGAATCCACACAACACAAAGGTCTCGTCTTAAGCAACAACAACTGCTTTCGGGCGATCAACTCAACAGCCTCTGCACAGCGCACGCTTCTGACAGCGAATAAAAATCTTTCTCTTACCCCGCAAATTGCTTTCTTCTTTTCTTTTCTCCCCTTAATTACCTTCAAGACAAGGAGAAAAAGAACGATTGGCTTGTGCTAATCAGGCACTTATGAGGAAGTGAGTGACCTCATTTAAGTTTGTGAACGTAAAAAAAGAAAAAAAATGCATGTTCTGTCAAACTCTTCCTGTTTAGAAGTGACTGTTTTCGTGAACAAAAAAACACTCATGTTCTTTGTTCTCTGTATGAACGAACGTCTGGTTAACGTGATCTCGTAATGACTGTGAACAGAAGAGAGAGAGAGAGAGAGAGAGGCACCGCCTCTGGGTTACAAGTCGCTGAGCTTGTAAACACATCGGTAGAGAAACAGAGCCAAGTGTGCCACAGCGACTGCCCAGCGTCCAGCTGCTATATATCACAGGCTCTGTGAAGTCTTTCTTGTCTGCCGGTCTGCGACAAGGTTTTGCCACACGGAAGATACCGTTGTTACGGACCCTCTTACCGTTAGCCACCGTTGGTCACTGTTAACAGGACATCAAGGGATATGCGTAAGTGAGGACTATGGGGGCTATAGATGCTGAAGTGATAGCCATTGCTTCCCTCACGTGCTATTATGGGCTATAGATGCTGAAGTAATAGCTATTGCTTCCCTCACGTGCTATTATGGGCTATAGATGCTGAAGTAATAGCTATTGCTTCCCTCACGTGCTATTATGGGCTATAGATGCTGAAGTAATAGCTATTGCTTCCCTCACGTGCTATTATGGGCTATAGATGCTAAAGTAATAGCTATTGCTTCCCTCACGTGCTATTATGGGCTATAGATGCTAAACTAATAGCTATTGCTTCCCTCACGTGCTATTATGGGCTATAGATGCTAAAGTAATAGCCATTGCTTCCCTCACGTGCTATTATGGGCTATAGATGCTAAAGTAATAGCTATTGTTTCCCTCATATGAGCTAACATCGTCTTGTTACCCCAGTGGCTCACTTAAACACGCCTTGTTCTTATCAACTTGCAGCAAGTCACTCCCGTCTGGTGTTTTCCTTGAGAATGGAACACAATTCAGATGTGGGTGTTTTTTTAAGGTAAGAAGACATGACGCTGTGATTTACATTCGTAGATTATTAGCTCAGCTTTTGAGATCTGTGATCTACCTCAAATAAGATAATCTTTGATTATTTTGAGATCTGTGATCTACCTCAAATGAGATAATCTTTGATTATTTTGAGATCTGTGATCTACCTCAAATAAGATAATTTTTGATTATTTTGAGATCTGTGATCTACCTCAAATAAGATAATCTTTGATTATTTTGAGATCTGTGATCTACCTCAAATAAGATAATCTTTGATTATTTTGAGATCTGTGATCTACCTCAAATAAGATAATCTTTGATTATTTTGAGATCTGTGATCTACCTCAAATAAGATAATCTTTGATTATTTTGAGATCTGTGATCTACCTCAAGTAAGATAATCTTTGATTATTTTGAGATCTGTGATCTACCTCAAATAAGATAATCTTTTATTATTTTGAGATCTGTGATCTACCTCAAATAAGATAATCTTTGATTATCTTGAGCGGTGTTAGAAGAGATTATATTTCACTTTTCTTGTCACTTTCTTCTTTTTTTTGCCGTTGGTTTAGAAGGTTTCATCCTGTTCGCTTTTTGTAAACGAGTGATCCTGTATTAGATAGTATATCTGAATGTTAGATTATAGATCTATATTTACATTCTACTACTTTGCTATTGGATTAGGAGCTGCAGATGCCGAAGATGCAATATATCTGCGTTTAGTAATGTATTACTCCAGTAACGCCAGTGATGTAATAAGTAATTCAATGATTTCTTTATTATTTTCTATACTTTCTCTTCCGGCAATGTTGGATGTAATCCAGCCCTCCTGGAGTGTAAAAACACCCTTGCTATACTAGTCTCCTGGGGTGACATTTCGACAGAGACAGTTTACACCCGGGGTTTTAAAACAGCCTAAGACCCAGTTTACAACACCTAAATTGGCGTGGAGCAATATATATATAGAGAGAGAGCTCCTGGTGCCTTACACCAGCCAGCCAGCGAGGTTGGTGGAGGTCAAAATTGAGGTCAGTCGTGGACCAGAGTGTGAGGAAGGATTGGTCATTTCGTCCTGCTTGACCAAAGGGTTAGGATACAGTAGGTAGGAGACCCAGAGTGTCCATTGTGTCATTGATAGTATCGACCAGCCCTGGTCGGAACTAGGGGATTTTATTATACACACACACACACACACACACACACACACACATATGTACGATTTCGAATCGAGCCTCACTTGTTTGGGGAAAATTATACCTTTATTACTATGCATTATTCCTCGGTTTGAGTATCCAGAGCCATATAATTCACCCAGAGTATAAGGATAATGATGCCTGAATATACTCGATCCTTCGTGGAGACATTCAACCCTCCAAAGTAAGATCTTGAACCGATCAATCGTTAAATATCTGATCCTCATACGAGATCGTATATCAGATCGGAGCGAACGCCTCACCAGAACTTACTCGGGTCGAGTTCCACCTTATTGACGCCACACCAGAACTTTGTCGGGTCGAGTTCGACCTTGTTAACGTCAGCGCCATCTGCTGGTCCCGTAATTAACCCTTGCAGTAAAAGAAATGCCAACATGCGTGGCACGCTCGCTGAACCTTTCCCCCAACACTCCTCCAGCCTCGCTCGAGACCAGACAAGGATGATAGTCAACTCAACCAATAGCAAATGTGATTCACTTGACAGTTCGAGGAGCGAGTATGCTTTAAAGTTTGATCTACTACTTATTCTTATAAGTTCTTCTTGTTAAAGACATTAAGACGATGGTTGGTGAATTACCACTACTTGTATCATTAAGTGTTGGAGCGTAGCGAGAGTCGAAGAGGGAGTCTAGATGGGTATCTAACCACACTCCTCCCCCAGCGAATCCACACAACTTACATTGCTAAAGACATCAAGACGATGGTTGGTGAATTACTACTAATTGTATCGTTATGTGTTGGAGCGTAGCGAGAGTCGAAGAGGGAGTCTAGATGGATATTACTTTAACCACACTCCTCCCCCAGCGAATCCACACAACACAAAGGTCTCGTCTTAAGCCAACAACAACTGCTTTCGGGCGATCAACTCAACAGCCTCTGCACAGCGCACGCTTCTGACAGCGAATAAAGATCTTTCTCTTACCCCGCAAATTGCTTTCTTCTTTTCTTTCTTTTTTTACTGTACCTCCAAGACATTCTGCCTTCGCTCATCTCCGTTGAGGGCGTAGCAACGTTAGGAGAAAGGTATTTCTCCTCACGTTCGGCCAAGTGCGGTGGAAACAATCGGATATCAGCCATTATACATTTTCGTTGCCTTGAGAGGTGGGCTGGTGGGTTGGTGGGTGTGTGGGCTGGTGGGTGGGTGGGTTGGTGTGTGGGTAGGAGGATCTTCGAGCGAATACGTGGCCTCAAGACCCTCACTTAATTGAAGTGGTTCAAGTCAACATTCCACAGAGGTCCATTACGTCTCATAATTGAAAGACGGTATTAACATTTCATTCTTCTTCTTTTCTTTTCTCCCCCTTAATTACCTTCAAGACAAGGAGAAAAAGAACGATTGGCTTGTGCTAATCAGGCACTTATGAGGAAGTGAGTGACCTCATTTAAGTTTGTGAACGTAAAAAAAGAAAAAAAATGCATGTTCTGTCAAACTCTTCCCTGTTAGAAGTGACTGTTTTCGTGAACAAAAAAACACTCATGTTCTTTGTTCTCTGTATGAACGAACGTCTGGTTAACGTGATCTCGTAATGACTGTGAACATTCCTCTTCATAAATTCTGGGAATTTTGTGAGCTCATTAAGAAGAATTAAGTCGTCAACATTCCATAGTAGTATTGCTTAAAGGCCT